>NC_083470.1:25145121-25180121 GCF_030014155.1 Tachysurus vachellii | reverse complement strand
GTTCAGTATCCTGTGCTCTCTCTTTGCCACAACCTGGGACTGATTCCTGTTCAGAGAGCTCCCCCAGCCACTCAGGGGTTTAACTCTCTCTGCCAGTCCCAAACCTGGATAAGTATGTAGACCAGACGATCCACTGTGGAACAGGGTGCAGCCGAAAAAACCACAACAACATTCTAGGATGTATCCGTTTTAAGGGTGGTGTGTAATAATGTGATCCTTTTTTACGCATGAAAAATTCTGTCTATAATCAGTGTGAGTTTGTTCTTCTTATGTTGTACTCTCATCACACTTCCATGAGACAAATTCCATGAGCACACATGTGTCCATGAAGCATTTAGAAGTATTTTTTATATTACGTTTCATAAACCACAACCCAAGTCATGTGATTATGTTTAGTCAACTTAGGCCTAACATGTCCTATAGGAGAAAAGTCTAGGAATAGAAAGCTCTGTTGCTAAAAATAAATAAATAAATAAATAAATAAGATTATAAAAAAATGTAAGTAATGTCCATGAAATAAATTAATATTCATGGGAATTTATTTTACAGTTAATTGGGTCCTAGGCTACACAAAGTTTGAGATCCACAAGGTCACACTGGTGATGCAGGGTGACATATGGTGGCAGCTGTTACCCTTGAAATAAACCTTCTTGCCCCTCTGTCTTCCCATCTCACCTCTCAAAGGTCTACGGCTGAATCTAACTATGCGTAGTATAAGCAGTTGCTTATAGGGTCCATGAGCTATAGCAAGGACCCTGTAGAAGTGCACTGATTTTGCAAAACATACATCAATTTGAACAGATTATTTAAAAAAATCTATGGTGGTATGACAGAGGTGGATTGGGATTCAGTCAGAAAGAGGATACTGAACTGAACCCTTATCATTTATACCTATAAAGAAACAGGATGTTAAGCTACATAACTCCCCGTAATTACCTTTTAGCATGAGTGATCAAAAATGTGTCGCAATTCTACTTGTTTAGTCTTATGATTTAAGTCACTTGTGATTGCCATCGTGTGATTTATTGCCTTGTGTGTGTGTGTGTGTGTGTGTGCGTACGTGTGAGCGTGTGTGTGTGTGTGTGCGTGTGTGTGAGTGCGTGAGTGTGTGTGTGTGTGTGCGTGTGTGTGTGAGTGCGTGAGTGAGTGTGTGTGTGAGCGTGTGTGTGCGTGTGTGTGTGTGAGTGCGTGCATGTGTATGTGCGTGTGTGTGTGTGTGTGTGTGTGTATTCCCTAGAGGTAAAGTAGAACTCTTCAGACATTACATAATGATCAGAGCGGAGATTCCGAACTTCTCAAACCTCCGCCCACTTCCTCAAACTTTACATGCGCACACATACACACAGTATACATGCACACACACATATATACACACACACACTGTGTAGGGACGGGTATTGTGTCTCCGTTATCTCTAAGGACCGTAAAAGCGCTGGGATGCTGAACCGGATCGCGGCTCTGCCCTTCCTCGTGCTCGCGGTGAGCTGCGCGAGCGCTGCACGGCTTCCTCTCGTAGAAACTCCAAACGACCGGCCGGTGATCGGTGTGTATGCTCACATTCAGCTTCTGTACAGTTTGTAGAATTGGTGACAATTTAAGAGTAAAAACACCAGTAACGCAACATTCAAGCCAAAATCATTCAGATTTGATTTATCTGATGATCTGTTACGGAATGATTCATCTATAGATTCAGTTACGCCATGATTCATCTATAGATTCAGTTACGCTATGATTCATCTATAGATTCAATTACGCCATGATTCATCTATAGATTCAATTACGCTATGATTCATCTATAGATTCATCAATTAAACAATTTATTTACAGAGAAATCTATATTACACGATTCATCAATATGACATAATTTATCTTTAGATTAATCTATAATACACGATTGATTTATCGATTCATCTAGATGACATGATTTATTTAAAGATTCGTTTGTATTACATGATTCATTCAAAGATCCATCAATGACATGATTCACCTAGTGGTTGATCTATATAGCATGGTTTATTATTCAAGACATTATTCACCTAATGATTCATTTATAACACATGATTCATTTGTAGGTTCTTCTACATGACACAATGTACACGGCTATTGATTCATTACAGACTTAATTCTTTCCTGATATTCCCTGAACAGACGTATTCCTCTTATATGATGACATGTTGCAAATGATTATAGCTATAGATTTTTAGCATAAGTCCTTATGTGACTTGCTATAATTCCCACAGGTATTTTGACTCAGGAGGTTAATGACTCTAGTCTGCGTCTGTACGGACGTACCTACATACCCTCGTCTTACGTGAAGTACATCGAGTCAGGTGGAGCGCGTGTGATTCCCATCAGGTACATCGACGCCTTAGAAAGCAGATGTCGCAGATGATATTTTGAAACGGTTTTAATGTAATAGCATCCACATTCAAACACAATCCATTTAGTCTGCTACTACTTTATACTGTGTGCATTATTATACATTATTAAAGTATTAATTGTGCAGGATTTTTCATTCTAGACTGAATCAGACCAGAGAAGAGCACGAAAAGATCTTCCGTTCAGTCAACGGGTAGGTCAACGTTTCATCTTCCAGTCCAGAGACAAAATCAGAAGTGAGAGTTTACAGTTCCTCATCTTTCTAATGAGGACAATGTGAATTAGAAAGCCCTCTTTCTAATGATGGCTGATTGTTAGAAAAATAATTAATTAGAGTAAACACCGATTCTTGAGGTCACGCAGAAATTTCTAAACACTCTGTGAATCCTTGGACAGGCTTATATTTATCGGTGGTGCAGTGGATCTGGAAACGTCTGACTTCGCCCACACCGCCGGACTTTACTTCAGACTCGCACTTCAGGTGAATGACGTGCAGGTCGAGTGAAACTGACTCGGTGAAAGAGTCAGAATTTCCTTCACTGACACGTGTTTACTTGTTCGATTTAAGTAAACATCGTTCATTAGAAAGTTGTATGTAGCTGGTGAATTGAATCAGAAGCTTTCTACAGATATGTATTATAACCTCTCTGATCAAACTTAAATCAAAGCTAGCTACATATATCTGAATTTGGGGGGTTTCACATAAGTGATGATCCAGACCACTCAGTAAAATAAGGCAGCCAGAAAAAAAAACAATCTCTTTGTTATTTATATGAAACTCTCACCTACTTTTACCCTCATTACATATGATACCAGAGTGATATTCAGCATTACAATGTGACACAAGTCATTGAACAACCTAGTTTAGGGAATTCCAACTGTAAAACAAAAACAGTCTTATCTGGGTAGATGTTCAGTTTTAAGAAGGCCAGCAACACTGATAGCAAAAGCAAAAATGTTCTTGCAAGGAATTGATGAGTTTATCCGTATCGTGTTGAGTCTTCAGAGTGCTTTACAGCATCTCCATCGCCATCTCCTCAAATAAGGTAACTGCATTCATCCAATCACCGTTTTAATCCATTGTCCGTATTACGCTCTAAGCATGAAATGGGACTGACACAAAAGGCCCTTCTATAAATACAAAATGAACTCAATTATTACAAGTTTGCATTCATTAATAGTACACAACAAACAGTGCCAGAAATATAACAGTCTTTCATATAAAGTCAAAGCATTACAGTAGAAATACTCACAATGGCAATAGAAACAACAGTTTCCCAACAAGAGGCCTTTCACTGAAGCCAGCACAAACCCTGGTAAACCACAAACTCAGGTGGAAGCCATTTTCTTTTCTTCTACAAGTCTACTACCTTACATACCTTCAACACCCTGAAGGTTGCCCTCTATAAGTAAGGAATGGAACAACTAGTAGCAGGCTAGACCTGTTACATTCATTCATTCATTCATCTTCTACCGCTTATCCGAACTACCTCGGGTCACGGGGAGCCTGTGCCTATCTCAGGCGTCGTCGGGCACCGAGGCAGGATACAGGAAACGGAAACCGGAGTACCCGGAGGAAACCACCGAGGCACGGGGAGAACATGCAAACTCCACACACACAAGGCGGAGGCGGGAATCGAACCCCCAACCCTGGAGGTGTGAGGCGAACGTGCTAACCACAAAGCCACCGTGTCCCCCAGACCTGTTACACATTGAGCTTATTTGTTGATTGACTAGTTGATTGATTTTTCTCTATCTTCAGCATTGTGTCTAGTTCAGTGAGTAGTCGGTGGTGCATCTGTGTTTTATATATACAGTACCTATATACTACTGTATATATTGTACCGATTTTCTACTTCTGCTCATTATTTCCAGCTCAGAAACTGTTAAAAAAGGGAACTGACTCCTACAGTTTCACAGCATTGCTTCCCATCATTGTGAGTGACAGTTTTAAAGCTGTTTCACTTTATTGTTTCAGGCCAACAACGAGGGTGACTACTTCCCAATCTGGGGGACATGTATGGGCTTCCAGCTGCTCACGGTACAGGTGGCAGGAGAGAACCTGCTGAGCAAAACCATGGCAGAAAATATCTCAATGCCCTTAAACCTCACCTCAGGTACACTGTGAAAAGATTCAGCATTCCAGAGAGACGCAACGTTCAAATTCTGACAAATGTATGTAAATGAGCTCATGACCACTGGCTGTGGTCTCTGGGTGGGAGGGTCAATCAGAGCGACACGTCATAAGCACAGCACTTTCCTGGCTTCTTAAGTGTTCCTTATACTTTTGCGCTTGCATTTAATAAAATATCTCCTCTCTTAAAATCCAAATTCTGAGTATAATCTCTTTAACAGAGGCCCAGTCTAGCCGCATGTTTGCGAGTTTTCCTCCCGAGCTGTTCAAGGCACTATCAGAGGAACCACTCACTGGAAACTTCCACCATTACGGCATTACAGAGCAGGTACGTGACTCCAGCAGTATGAAGTAGCATTTGTATCGTTTCATGTGTGCGTAGTTTTCACCATATATCTGGCTGTTACAGGTATTTGTAGGAAATGAGAAACTGAGTAGCTTCTTCACTATATTATCCACTAACAAGGCAGAGAACGGAGCTGTGTTCGTCTCCACTATGGAAGGTACACAGTACAGAATCACAGTACATAACATCTGCATGACCGTGATGTGTATCTCAGAAAGTATGTTCATAGTTATCTTAAAGGCAGTCTTTTGTTTTTCTACTCTCCTGATTGGTCCAAAGGGAAAAAGTACCCGTTCTATGGTGTTCAGTGGCATCCAGAAGTGAACCGTTTCCAGTGGGACCCTCACTACAGTTTTCCTCATTCCAAAAACGCTGTCCAAGTGTCTTCACTACTGGCACAGTTTCTTGTGAATGAAGGTAACTTCAATCTGTCTGGCTAGCTGTCTGTGTGGCTGCTTGTCTATCTCTTTCTCTCTCTCTCTCTCTCTCTCTCTCTCTCTCTCTCTCTCTCTCTCTCTCTCTCTCTCTCTCTCTCTCTCTCTCTCTCTCTCTCTCTCTCTCTCTCTCTCTCTCTCTTTCTCTCTCTCTCTCTCTCTCTCTCTTTCTCTCTCTCTCTGTCTCTCTCTCTCTCTCTCTCTGTCTCTCTCTCTCTCTCTGTCTCTCTCTCTCTCTCTCTCTCTCTCTCTCTCTCTCTCTCTCTCTCTCTCTCTCTCTCTGTCTCTCTCTCTCTCTCTCTCTCTCTCTCTCTCTCTCTCTCTCTCTGTCTCTTTCTCTCTCTGAATGTCTGAATGTGCTATGTCTGTCTGTCTCTCTCTTGCTCTTTATCACCTGCCCCCCCCCCCTCTTTAACAGCAGGTAAAGGAACAATGATTATAGTAATAAACACAACAATAACAATAACAACAATAATAATAACAACATAATAATATTACAGCGATAACATTCATAAATGAAGGTAACTTTAATCTGTCTGGCTAGCTGTGTGGCTGCTTGTCTATGTCTCTCTCCTCTCTCTCTCTCTCTCTCTCTCTCTCTCTCTGTCTCTTTCTCTATGTCGATCTATCTGCATGCCTGCCTGAATGTGCTATGTCTGTCTCTCTCTCTCTCTCTCTCTCTCTCTCTCTCTCTCTCTCTCTCTCTCTGTCTCTTTCTCTATGTTGATCTATCTGCATGCCTGCCTGAATGTGCTATGTCTGTCTGTCTCTCTCTTGCTGTCAATCACCTGCCCCCCCTTTAACAGCAGGTAAAGGAACAATGATTATAGTAATAAACACAACTATAACAACAACAATAATAATAATAACAACATAGTAATATTACAACGATAACATTCAAAAATAATATAACATAATATTATAACAGCACAATACCAACAATCTCTCTCTATCTGTCTGTCTGCCTGTCTCTTTATCTCTGTCTATCTCTCTTTCGCTTTCTAATCCATCTATCTATTTGTCTGTCTGTCCTTCTATCTGTCATTTGTTTGCTAAATAACTAAATATCATCAGATTGTCTGTGTTTCTGTCTGTTTTAAAACTGTTAAAATCTCTCTCTCTCTCTCTCTCTCTCTCTCTCTCTCTCTCTCTCTCTCTCTCTCTCTCTCTCTCTCTCTCTCTACAGGAAGGAGAAGCTCTCACCACTTCAGTCAGCCAGAGGAGGAGACACGAGCCCTTATATACAATTATAATCCTGTTTATACAGCAAACTTTAGTTCATATGAGCAAGTTTACTTCTTCTAACTCAGTCCTCAGTCTCATTTTTATATGTGTGGCTGTTCTTTTGGGGGTTTATTACTGAAATGGTTTTCATTTTTAATTGCATTAAAAGAAAATCAGGATGCTGTTATGTCTTTAAATGAAGAGTTAATGAGATCTATATCCATATAATAAAGCACAATTAACATTCAAACTGTATGTGTCGAGTGTCTCGTTTTCTGAACCCTCACATAAGTCTGTCCTCGAGCCTTTTTTGCTTTTTACCAGAAGAGGGCAGAATTTCACAGGTAAAGGGAATTAAAAAAAAAAAAAGGTTGTTGATCAGAAGGTTGGGTGTTCAAGTACCAGCACCGCCAAGCTGCCACTGTCGGGCAACTGAGCATCTCCCTTAACCCTCCCTGCTCCAGGGGCACTATGTATCATAACTGCCCCGGTGCTCTGACCCCAACCTCCTCATCTGGGATGTGCGAAGAAAAGAATTCTAATAATTCTAAGAAGTCTAATAAAGACTTCTATGCCCCGATTTCATTCATTCACTCACTCATCTTCTACCGCTTATCCGAACTACCTCGGGTCATGGGGAGCCTGTGCCTATCTCAGTACCGGGTCTAGGTACCGGGTCTCAAAGTGGCCTTTTTCCCATAGACTCCCATTATAAAGGTTTATATCTTTATAGGACCTAAATAAACCTATATAGCTTATAGGTTTATTTGGAGGTTTATAACTCGGCAAGCTTTCGAACTATCTACACCAAACTCGGCCAGCTCCTTTAGGGTGATACTCTGAACAAAGGTTTAAATTGGTGTACCGACTGGCCTTTCGGTTGTCCCGCAGCCCCGCCCCCAAAATATGCAAAATCAAAAAACTTTTTACAACATGGACATGTGACATATCAAAACACTCAGAACAATAAGGGGAACTTCCTCACGTGTATTCGAATGACGTCACATGCTCGTCTCCACTTGCCTCCAAATGTTTTGGCACCCTATCTTTCTGTCCACTTGCTTCCAAAAGTAACACTGACTGAAAAGCACCGGCCTTTGCGAAAACTTGCCTCGTCAAAGCCAACATCAAAGTTCGTCACGACGAACTTTACAAATCTAGTTTTACTTTCCTGTCATTTTTAATACATATTAGACTTCCATATTCATTAGTGTTGATATAATTTACTTGTTTAAATATATAAATCCCTGTTTAAATAGCATCTCGTTCTGTGTATGAAACTGTCAGAAAAATCACTTCATGCTTAATTGTTTTTACTAAACTACAGGTGCATTATTATCGAGTCTGTGCATTAACTTTGGTACATTAATAAAATGCAGTGCATTGTGAGATCTTGATGAATGACAGACTCATAACATACCGGGAAGAACTGTGCGTTTTGCGCGTGCGCATTATTTATGACACGCTTTCCGAATCGACTCTCGTAAAAGAGTCGTTCAAACCCCAAACGATTCCTCATTAATTCACTCCTCCTAACGCGGATGCCAGCGTGTTTTTATCGCGGATTTTCCCTCTCGTGGAAGATGGAGATCAAACGCTGAACAGCAGAGAACGATGAAAACAGTGAATTGGGAAAGACTCTGGTTAGATCTGATGTGTCTGTATGACTTCAAGCACAAACACAGCTGTTTCTTGGGTAAAGATGACGATGGACATCTGGTTACATCTGGATAGACTGATGGAGAGTGAGAATAAAAGGTGAAGTCGCGCTGATATAAACACAGAGCTGTGTGTGTGTGTGTGTGTGTGGAAGGGATCAACTGATGCAACCGTTCCAGTGGTGTTACGGTAAGATCTAATCAGCATCAGACCTTCTGTCCTTCTGTCTTCTCTGTCCGTCTAGACATCCGTCCTTGTTTTTGTTATTGGTTTTTTGTTTTTCTTGTTGTCCATCCATCCATTCCCTGATGAGATCATTCCAAAATGAAGATATGATGCATGATGATGCGCCTGGATGATTGACAAGCTGTTGGGAGTCTGATCAAGACAGATGTTTGTGCAGTGGTGGTTATCATCCCTCCTGCAGACTTTATCTCCTCCTCCAACAAGCCCGATCTTGTTAATCCGGCTCTAGAGAATCACTTTCCCAAAGGACAGATATGTCATAACCTGAGATCAGATCTATCCGATACTGACGTCTTCTGGATCCAATGATCCGGTTCTGACCGAGCTTCCAATTTGCTAATGATCACAGGCAATATCCCAGACAATACAGGTTGATGTTAGAGAAAAGTGGGAAATGATTCTCACTGGCATTGAGTAGGCATCCTGGAAAATTCTCCAGAAAGGGTAAAAATATTTATTGGCACCCCTGTTCACATTCAGGTTTATATTACAACAGAAAAAAATTACGCTTGTATGGTTTATGTTTCACATTTATGGAAGGAATCTCAAGTGGCAGGGTTTTTCCACCACAGTAAAGTCTTCAGGACAGAAGCGTTGACGCGTTTATGGTCCTCGGCAACACGAAAAGCTGTGAATTTTTTATTGTTAATAATTTAAACGGAGCAGAGACAAAGAAAGATCGATAAGGGAACGACTCACGAGGGACGAGCGTGTATCGATCGTTGGTAAATAAATTAAATCGTGTAATCGTTGTCAGATTACAGTTTGTCTAAAGTGGCAGGAATCTGAATTGAAATACAAAAATGTATCTGTAATGTTCTTTAAAAATGTTTCCTTCACAGTCGTGGCTGTTTACGGTTTACAGCCCGTGTTGTTTACTTCGTGTAGTCTTGTGTACTATTGTGCTCCAGTGTACACAAGCTATATAGACCCACTAGATTTGATTCGATCGTTTATCTTGATCATATTATACAGCACCGAAGATCTCACAGCTCCTGTTTTATGAGGAATTCTGATATTTAGAAACAGAAGCGAAATAGAATAAAAAAAATTACAACAAAGAAAACAATAAGGAGGGGAACTGAGGGGACAACAACAATGCTAAATAACAACGGCTAACATCCAGTCAGCTCCTTTTTATTACAGGTAGTTTCCTGAGATTATTAGAGAATTTTAGAAAATCTACTTTAAAATCAAACAGTCCGGTGTATAAACGGCGAATAATAAAGTCTGCACGGCTCTGCGTTTATATTTTATACGTCGATCATTGCATATTTATTGAAAGCACTAAGGAGACACTTTCATTGTCCTGAGGTTTTAATATTTGATGTTTTTTCTCTCCTGAAGCACAAAGGCACATTTTTCATTCGAATCGAGGAACAGTGTAGCAGCATAGCAGCACACTGACTCATTAGCTCATTACAGCTCAGTATTTTCCGAATGGCTCCTTTATGACGTGTGTGTGTGTGTGTGTCTGTGTGTGTGTGTGTGTGTGTGTGTGTGTGTCTGTGTGTGCACAATACCAGAAACAGACTTCTGCAATGGATTTTTACTAAAATAAGGAACAGACTTTTTCTTTTTCTCCTGGAGGGAGATCAAGTTTTTTTTTTTTTTTTTGTCAGTCAGATCGATAGGAAGCTGTTCTGGTAAGTGGAATTTAATCATCGCCTGGACGTAGCTGATTTTCTTTGGAAACAGGGAACGCCGTCACCGTGCTCTGATGTGAGAGCTGTTCTTAGAAGAGGGGCTTTATCCCTGGCGTTGTCTTGGCAACATGTCGGTACCCTTGGCGATGTAGGTCAGCGGGCCAGCACGACGAGATCCGCTCACAACGCGAGAGAAGCAGCGCTGCAGTCGCCAGGTTTCATGAGAGAAGGTGATCTTGTTGACGGAGATCATTAAAGTATTCCGGTATAAAATAGTGGTTATGGTCCTTTAGGGTGCTGAAAGAAAACAAAACCTTCGTTTATTTATTTTGTAATAAAATTACAAACAATGCTGTTGGACTCTCTGTCAATCGTTGTAGCAGATTAACCCTAAACCCTAAACCTTACCTGTTGCTCCTTGCTTCAGATCGATCGATTGATTGATGCGGCAGCGCTTTATCGCTTCACTCAATCTCAGCTATCTCACCTCCTTATCTGATCTCTGTGCTCAAACAGATCAGATCTCACCTCCTTATCTGATCTCTGTGCTCAAACAGATCAGATCTCACCTCCTTATCTGATCTCTGCTCAAACAGATCAGATCTCACCTCTTTATCTGATCTCTGTGCTCAAACAGATCAGATCTCACCTCCTTATCTGATCTCTGTGCTCAAACAGATCAGATCTCACCTCCTTATCTGATCTCTGTGCTCAAACAGATCAGATCTCACCTCTTTATCTGATCTCTGTGCTCAAACAGATCAGATCTCAACTCCTTATCTGATCTCTGTGCTCAAACAGATCAGATCTCACCTCCTTATCTGATCTCTGTGCTCAAACAGATCAGATCTCACCTCCTTATCTGATCTCTGCTCAAACAGATCAGATCAGATCTCACCTCTTTATCTGATCTCTGTGCTCAAACAGATCAGATCTCACCTCCTTATCTGATCTCTGTGCTCAAACAGATCAGATCTCCTCCTTATCTGATCTCTGTGCTCAAACAGATCAGATCTCACCTCTTTATCTGATCTCTGTGCTCAAACAGATCAAATCTCACCTCCTTATCTGATCTCTGTGCTCAAACAATATCAGATCTCACCTCCTTATTTGATCTCTGTGCTCAAACAGATCAGATCTCACCTCCTTATCTGATCTCTGTGCTCAAACAGATCAGATTTCACCTTGCTAACTAAAACACCAACTAGCCCAGTCATAGCTGGGTTTAAATACTGGGTTGGATTAGATTAGATTAGATTAACAGACTTTAAAAAGTGCTCATGTGTGATCTGATAAACAAATTCATTTTAATGGCCATAATTTAAACGGTTTATTTGTTTGTTTGTTTGTTTGTTTGTTTAAAGCTGCACCGATTTCTGAATATGTGAGAAACCGATCAGACGTTAATCGATACCCTGATACCTTTTACTGGAGTGAGGAACTCAAGGCGAACTCGTTCGGCTCGACAGAAAATGTGATAACAGAAATGAAGCGGCTGTAGATTTGATTTCAGAGTACCGAGTGCGGCCCGAGAGCCAAATAAGACGGAAATTGAGGAAAAATGGCTGTTTATTGAATTTCCTCTGAAAAAGAGCACTTCATCTGAGCCGCACGGATTAAGACGGCGCTTCTAAAAATGCCTTCTTCAAGGTAAAAGTCTTGCGTTGGGCTGCCTCGTGTCCACCGAGAACTTTTTTCTTCTAATCACAACGTGACAATTGTATATTCATGAAGTCCTAATGAGAACATTGAGCGTTAGATGTTAGCATTAACATGAGCATTACTTTGTATTCGTCGCATCTGTGTATATTTTACACTGTGATTACTTTAAGCCCTGCTAAATTATGCTCGTGAATTAGGCACACAGTTGTCATGGTGCTAAACTGGAAGCTATACAGTAAGTATCTCTTGCTTTTTTTAGCATTGTAGCACCATTGTAAAACTTAAAGAAGGAAAGTTTGATCATGTGGACAAACTTTTTTTTCTTTTTTCTTTTACGGGTCATAACCGAGGACGTTCCGGCTGTTTATGAGGATTTGCTCCCTGCGCACGCGTGTGTGTGTGTGTGTGTGTGTGTGTAGAAGGGTTTGTAAAACTTTTTTTCAGCCTCCAATCTGTGGGATAAATTTGTTTTTTTTTTCTAAGCAGGAAGTCTGGCTTGCTCCTCGAACATCATCAGGGTCCTGTTGCAATTTCCTGTCATTTAGCAGCAATCCCAAATCACTCTTCTTCTTCTTCTTCTACTTCCATTTGGGAAAAATATAGTTCCTCTTGTTTAGGTTTATAAGGTTTTAGGAGATAAGAGCAGAGTTTTTTAAAAGCATCAGGACACAACGGTCAATGTTAAATCTCTCTCTCTCTCTCTCTCTCTCTCTCTCTCTCTTTCTCTCTCTCTCTCTCTCTTTCTCTCTTTCTCTCTTTCTCTCTCTTTCTCTCTCTCTTTCTCGCTCTCTCTTTCTCTCTCTCTTTCTCTCTCTCTCTCTCTCTCTCTCTCTCTCTCTCTCTTTCTCTCTCTCTCTCTCTCTCTCTCTCTCTCTCTCTCTCTCTCTCTGTTTTATGAGGCTTTTTGGAAACCGGACCTGAGCTTGTAAAACCCTCATAACTCTCTTACGCAACCTCAGCTTCTTGTTTATCCCAGTTTTGGCGTCTAAGGGAAATCTCTGATGTTACCCAGAAAGCTGCAAAGCTTCAGAATGAGATGTTGAGCATCGCAGCAAGAGCTGATACGATGAAGGGTTTTTTTTTTTGCTGTGACTTGTGAGAACGTGAACAAGTTTGTTCACTCCTTCTGTAGGATTCGTCTGTTTTTTGGTATTTGATCCAAAACTTTCCTAATCACTGTGTTGGATGTTTCTGTCCACTGGGATTGATCTCAATCTTTCCCACTCCCTTGTTGGGTGCTTCTGAAGTTCAGGAATTATAAAAACATTTTTTACTTCTGTGCATCTGTGATGCATCTGTGGTTTGGTATTGATCTCAATCTTTCTTACTCCGTGTGTGGTTTGGGATTGATCCAAACTTTTCCTAATCCCTGTGTAGGGAGATTCCACAGATTGGGACTGATTTAAACCTTTCTTCTTCCATGTGCAGGATGCTTCTCTGGTCTGGGATTGATCTCAATTTTTCCTACTTCCGTTGTAGAGTGTTTCTTTCTTTGGGATTGATCCAGATATTTCCTAATCCCTGTTTAGGGTGCTTCTGCAGTTTGGGATCGATCTTCTCCAATAAGTCGTGCACTATGCCACCCGTGACGTTCCAGGACCTGCCTCTCAACATCTACATGGTGATCTTTGGGACAGGGATCTTCGTCTTTGTGCTTAGCCTCATATTCTGTTGCTACTTTATAAGGTAAAACACACACACACACACAAACAGACACACACACACACACAAACACATATTGAAATTCTGAGCTGCAAAGACAAAGATGTGAAAGGCAGCAGCTGCAGGAAGTGAGGCGGTAGGCGACAGGAAGTTGCCACAGTCATGTCAATAGACATAAGGCAGGTCATTTCCACCTCAGTGTGGACGCAGTTAGGGCTATTTTAATCTGCTATTATTTACAGGACTAAACACACACATGTGTGCCTTATATAATAGTACAATACTGCCTGATCTCTGATTTATTGAAGGTCTATTGTATCATCAGAAAAACAAGCTGGATTCACAACAACTTAGCACTCCGTCGTTTATTATATAATAAATGCCTCTCTTGTTTTTTTATTTGGTCTTTTTTAGTAAGCTGAGACACCAGGCACAAAGCGAGAGGTTTGGATATAAAGAGGTAAGAGAGATACAAGAAAAAAAAATGGCTTTCTTTTTTATTTGTTTACATGAGGCATTAATATTGGGGTTGAATTAAAAAAATATATATATCTATGACCAAAAGTGAGAGAGCAAAATTTGCTGGGTGGGAGGGGCTTATTCCTTCTCTTCCGTCAGTCTCCGCAGCAGCATCCAATCACATGCCAGTCATGAACAGCACATGTTAGACTGTCCCATGATGCAGCATGAACAGCAGTCAGAAAAGATTTTAAATTTGGACGTCAGCGGATTTTTTTTTTTCTTCTGAATTGCAGGTCATCTTGAAAGGAGACACAAAGAAGTTGAATCTCCACGGGGTAAAGCCACAGAGCTAGCGTTAATATTCTGTGTCCTCACACTAGTGTATTTTGGTCTTTGCTTGTATTTGCATTTCTCAGCATGTCTACATGTGCTTTACTTTTAGTCCACACTTTTTTTCTGTTCCTCTCTTTTCACTCCATGTGTCTCTCTATTTCTATTTCTGTAAGTCCCCATGTTTTGAGATGCTTGTACGGCGCAGGCTGTCTGGCTTTATGCTATGCTTTGTGTTTGTGTGTGTGTGTGTGTGTGTGTATGTGTGTGCCTGTGTGTGTCTGCACCCTTGGTTTTATTTACGGTTTTTTATCTCTGGTTCTGTGTCTCCGTGTCACCTCTACAGCAGACGTGTGCCGTGTGCCTGGAGGACTTCAGGGTGAAGGACGAACTGGGAGTCCTGCCGTGTCAACACGCCTTCCACAGGAGGTGAGGGAGACGCGGAAGCGACGTTTGGCTTTTAACACGGACTACAGCACTGAACACAAAAGACCTGGCTTTCTTTATTCTACTTAATCTACTTAAACTTCTCATTACTGTTTTAAATAGGCTGAAAATATCTCACATGTGGGTGTTGCCTAATATTCTAATGAGTTCTCTTTTGGTGGGAGGGGCATATATATTCTCTCCCTATACCAGCACTAGCCAATCGTAAGGTACCTGTGAGCTTGCGTATGTACAGTATAAGAAGGCAGATAGACCTTTCCTCTAAGTGTGGGATGTAGCATGAACAGCAGTATGAAAAATATTCGCCTCATCCAGGAACGTAAGGCTGGGACACAGATAGATCTTTTTGCAAGACTTGACACATCTCAGTCTTTGTATTAAAACTCTAATAAATATTCATGAGTGGAATTGATGACAGCATTCACATCTACAAAATGTAATAGATAGGGTTAAAAAAAAAGTCCAATACTTTTGCTTTAAAAAAAAAGAAAGAAAGAATATCATACTGTTACTCGTTTTGTTAAAAGGTGCCAATAGTTTTGAAGTGCATTTATTTTGCAGGTGTGTGGTGAAGTGGCTGGAGGTGCGGTGTGTTTGCCCAATGTGTAATAAAGCCCTGGGTGGAGGATCAGAGCAGCACCACAGTATTGGCACTCTGCTGGACGAGCTGGTCTAGAGAAGACCAAAAACGGCTTGAGAGACACTTTAAACGTCAATGATATTATTCGAAAACTGACTCGGAGCTGAGAGGCTTTTTGGCTGAAGCAGGCCGTATCTCAAACTGGAATGTAGGAGAAACATGGCTGAAGAAGAAGGAGCTGAACTGATCCATTCACATTCCAGTGATGTTCTGTACACTGCCACTTACCTGAACACTGCCACTGAGGAGACTGAGATGGTTGTACACAATGCTGCGTGAGTGTGTGTGTGTGAGAGAGAAAGAGAGAGTGTGAGTGTGAGTGGGTTTTATCACTAACTCCAGCTACATTCTAACAAACTATCCACTGCCTTTCTGAAACACCAGCACGGAGTCATAAGTTTCTTTTCTAATCTTTAAAAGTGTTTCTAGACTCGTAACAAACCTATGATTTTGCTAGGATTAGCTAGTTTTTCTGTTCCCAGGCTTCTGTTTACAATTTTCTGGGCCAGAAATTAGCTCCACCCCGAGTCACATCTCTTTTGTCCTACAATGCTATCCATGAGATTATAAGGCTGCAGAAGAAGTAGAAGAAGGTAATAGCTTGTTACACAGATTGAGACAGTTCTATATCACATACTGCTTCTTTAATGTTAAACAAGCAGCCAGCTTTTCTTACAACTTCTCTAAATTAATAATAATATTAATATTTTAGGGAATACGGACACATGGTATGAGAAATATGGCCACTAAGCATAAATAAGCATAATAAAACTTGTATGCCTAGTTCATTAGCTAATTCATGCCTAGCAGCCGTATTTCGCGTGTTATTTTACCGTAAAATATTTATTTTAATTGAAATTCTTCCCAAAGTTGGAAGAATGCTCTAAAAATACATACAGCTTCTTTAATTTTTAACAAACAACCACTTGTTTTATTTGTTGTATTGCTTTTTTTTAATACGGTTAAGAAGAATATATATTAAAATGTTTTATGGAATACAAACACATAGCTACGAAACACACAGCTGTTGAGTATTTTGTAGCAGAAACAAGACAAACCCATCAGAAATATCAATGTTTACCTCAGATGTGTTGATAAATTGGTAAAATATTGCTGTAAGACTAAAATTACACTGTAATTACATTTAGCATTGACTGCTAAACAATTCCGCCATAATGAAAAAAATGAACAACTCCTGAATGGGAAGCTATTAAAAACATTTCACCAGAGAAGTAATGAATATTTAAAGAGTGTGTTGTGTATGTGGATTTCTCTTGAAAATTCAGTAAATACACAACCTCAGTTTTCACACAGAGCCCTTCATGTAGGATAAACTAGCTAGTGAATAAGATTCTAGCTAGAAGATTCGGTTTGATTATAACAAAGTTTTTTTTTTTTTTTATGGCTGATCCAAAGACAAAAAGTCAGCGGAAATTAGACAAAACTGTCAGGAATTTCAACATCTCTCTCAGATATGTTGATTAGGTTACAAATAAAAAAGATTTGTACAACTCGAATTATGTTATAGCTAAATTGCTAGCCAAGCTGCAGTAAAATCGTAGCTAAGAAGAAGACGATCTTGCATATAGTCACGCTTATCCAATATTTCCATATTAGAAGATTAAATTAAATATATGATTATTAAACCAATTTCAAGTCATTTTTACTATTTTCAGGTTATTATCAGACAATGTTATCAGATAATTTTAAGTTTTTGTTTCTAGAAAGATTATCTGCTAATGTAATCAGAAAAAGCTTGAGATTTATAAAATAATCCAAATCTGACTGAATAATATTATTTTTTGATTTATAATAAGGAATATTTGATATATTTGCCCATATACAAGATATTTATTGAAGTCTTTGTGATTTTTTTTTTGTAATTGCGGATGCCATAAAAGTGGGTCCTTTGTAATAAATAAACAAATAAACAAAGGTTTTTTGATGTAAACACACCCCAATCTAAATGTAGCAAAAAAAAAATCTGAATCTGTGTTTTGTTTCTTTTTTATAATTAATAGTGAAATATTTGTAATGTATATGTAAAAAAAAAAAAAAAAACATAAAAAGGGAGGTTTATCACCCAGCGTTTGTTCATGTGGAATTCACGGAATTCGGCACTGAAGCCTGTTCACATGTCTATCAACTTTTTCTCTCTTTGTGTCTTTCTGTTTTGTAAACTGGTTAATATTCATGCTGAAACATTTTATTGTTTGTCAGTGTTAAAATAAATCAGAACTGCAATGCATCAGTATCCACTTGTGTCTTTACAGTGTGTGTGTGTTTGAGTGTGTGTGTTCGAGTATATGTGTGAGTCTGAGTGTGTGTGAGTGTGTGTGAGAGAGAGTGTGTGTATGTGAGTGTGTGTGTTTGAGTGTGTGTGTGTGAGTGTGTGTGTGTGTGAGTGTGTGTGTGTCTGTGTGAGTGTGTATATGTGTGTGAGTGTTTGAGTGTGTGTGTGCGAATGTGTGTGTGAGAGAGTGTGTGTGTGTGTGTCTGAGTGTATGTGTGTGTGTGAGTGTTTGAGTGTGTGTGTCTGTGTGTGAGTGTGTATATGTGTGTGAGCGTTTGAGTGTGTGTGTGTGTGTGTGTGTGTGTGTGTATTATTACTGGAGGTGGTGATGCTGTGTCTTTATTTCATATTTACCAGGCGACGAAGAAAATTCCACCTTAAATGTCTCATAAGACCTAAGATTGTAGCTTATTTTTTGTGGGGGACTAAAATAATACAAATAGCATTAAGTTGTAATATCTTAACTCGCAGTATGTGGTGTAGTACATAGAATAAGCCATTGCCGAATTAGGACACAACCACTGGAACCGGATTGGAGCGCACTCCGTGTGCGTTGAGCGGCCCCGCTGATTTCCCACAATGCATTGCTAACGAATACGATTTTAAAAATAATATATATCCAAAAAGAAACGATCGTGTGCTTTAGTGATCGCGGTGCTTTAATACGTGGCGTGAATATTAACGTCGAGTTGAAGTTAGAACGAAGGAAAACGAGTCGAAATTTAAACCTACCCTCACTTAGAACGCTGTTGTGTGCGGTGGGGTTTGTTGTTGTGCGCGAGCGTAAGTCGATCCTTCTGGTTCAGATTAATGATGATTGGTTCGTTCACATTATTGTGAAATGCGCGGCCTTTTTGTTACGACTAGCGCACAGAACCGTCTGAATTCGGACCTAACCACGTGTTTTATCATCTGTAAACGTTATACTAGTTGTTTATTGTCATTTTGGGATTTTTTTAAAGCTAATATTAAACTAGTCATTTGATCTAACCTGGTAGATCACTTATTATTTATTATGCGTTATATCTCTTCTGTTTAGTAAGTTAGTTACTTTCTACTTTCAATACTGTAGTCTGGATCTTAATGAAGAAAAATATGACAAAAATGAAGAGCTACTACTGAAACCTTTATACTAGATCTTATATAATGATCTAATAAATACAAGTGATCCATTTAAGCAGAGAGTCTCCTGAGATGGAAAACCCGTCTTTTAGTGCAAAAATAATCCTTTATTTATATTTAATAATGTAGCTGGGAATAAAAACAACCAGGAAAAAATACACACCACATCTTTATCTAGGAAAAGGAGCAGATCTGAAGTGATCTTTTAGTGAACTGTTTGGATTTTGTCACCGAGACATAACAAAAGCAAAATCTCAACAAATATCAAATATTTCCATATTAGATTAGATCAAATACAATATATGATTATTAAACCAATTTCAAGTCATTTTTACTATGTTTCTAATTTCAACTATTTGTTTGTAGAAAGATTATCTGCTAATGTAATCAGAAAAGCTTGAGATTTATAAAATAATCTAAATCTGGCTTATTATTATTATTATTATTATTATTATTATTATTATTATTATTATTACTTCTACCACTATTATTATTATTATTATTATTATTATTATTATTATTATTATTATTATTATTGAATGAAGGGTCAGTTTAAAGTTGAAGCTGTTTACAGTAATGTTCACTTTTTTATATACAGGAAGTTGAATCTCAGATTTAGTTGTCTTTTATTTACAGTTATTAACATTTTATTTTAAATCAAAAACTGGTTTCTTTTTTCCTCTTTCTCATTTCCCTCTTCTTCCTTTTTCTCTCTTCTCTCCTCTCCTTTTTTTGAGATATTTTTTCTTATTTTTCAGTCGACTTTTTTTTTAAATTTTATTTAAAAGCTTACAAACAAAAGCTTTAAATGTATAAAGCGTCTCTTTTATTTGGACTTTTATTCTAGCGACCTCAAATCCCGGGGATGTCCCGAAATCTCGCGAGACTACAATTATTACACGCGTGGGACAACATGGCGGCTCCCTAGAACCTGCATGCGGTGTTGTTTTACACGTCACAAACTCAGTGTATAAGTAATTAGGTGTAAGTTTAAGTAAAAATTCATCTTGTGACTAATCGACTCATCTCTTACGGTGTAACTCGGATTAAACAGAAGCAGCCACAATGCAGCACGACGATGTAAGTAGAGCGAAAACTGTTTGTGGTGAAACCTGCTAGCTCCAGCTAGCTAACTAGCTTCTTTTATTAATGTCTGAATATTTTAATTTAGACAAAGTGTGTGTTTTTTATCCACGTGTTTATTCATAGCTCTGATGTTCAGTGTAATTCTGACTAACAGACATCATCGTATCACTCTTTGTTTACAGGTAATATGGGGCCTGATTGGTAACAAACAGTTTTGTTCTTATAAAGTAAAGTAAGTATCAGCACTTACATTAAAAGGTCCACAAATCAAGTTTGTTATTTTATTGTTATAGCAGAGAAACACAGTCTGTCATCATAAAAGAAACTGGGGGGAAAAAAACCCTCAGAATTACACATTGCTGACACTGGAGACTCCTTCCGTGCATGTTCAATAAACATCTCACTGTAATAACATTTACATTTATTTATATTCGAGGCGACTCTACTGTACAGGTCCCTCTGTATGAGCTGTTACCGTATAAACAATGACATGTTAGCCTTATTTTAGACGTATTTATTAGATTAGACGTATTTATGACCGTAAACCTTCTATCAGTCTGACTAAAAGTAGAATAAAAGTAGTTACTGTAAAAAAAAAAAAAAAAGACTGTACAGGAAAATTGTATTGTGGTATAATGAGCTTTAGATCTGACTGATAACTAGCAAAGTTTTGAAGGTTAACGTGTGTCTGTTTTTCTTCTGAAGAACAAAAATGAAGAATTTCTGCCGGAATGAGTACAACAACACGGGGCTCTGCTCACGACAGGCGTGTCCTCTGTCCAACAGTCAGTACGCCACCGTCAGAGAGGAAAAGGGTGATTAATATTACTATGATGGGGTGTTTGATGGATTTTCTGTTTGCTCACACACACACTAACATACACACACTTACACATACAGATACACACACTTACACATACAGATACACACACTTACACATGCACACACACACACACACATGCGTGCACACATACACTTACATACACACAAACATACTTGCATATATATGCACACACACACACACATACATACACACACATACTCTTGCATACACTCACACATGCGCGCACACACACACATCGTCGCTGTCGTGCAGAATCCTTGTATCTCCAAAACCATTATTTTTCAGGAAATTAAAAAAACGTATTTCGTTAAAGTTATTATACCTTATATTGCTATCATATACGGTTGTGTACCAACATTAACACATCATTTTCCCAAAGTAACGTTTTATACAAGCTTTATGACTTGGGAGCAGGGAGATACGAGATTATGCTGTCATTGATAAGAATGGTACGGAAACAGACGTCGCTGCTGCCAGCAGTGTTCAATAAAGTCTGCGGTCACGTTGAGCCTTTTGACAAGAGACAAGGCTTCAATAGTTAACCGAAGCTAATGACTATAGTTACATACATCTTCCTAAACTCTATTAAAGGTTTAAGAGCTATAAGTGATGCAATACAAAACACGATAAGCTGTTTAGGCTGTCTAATAGGTGGAGATTAGTCTAATCTGTTCGCAAACTTACCTTCGTGGCTCACGGGTTTCTTTCTGCACAGAAGCATTACAGATATCGATTTTTAACAAAACAGACCTACTCAAATGTATCTAACCTAACTGTTGTCACTTGTTAGTGTCCAAAAAGCAGTGTTTTACATGCACAGTGCCAAAAGAGGCATTGTCTATAAGTAGGCTGACTTAGTCAGTAAAATAATAATAAAAACAATAATTTAATAGTGGTATCCAAAACATTCAATTTAATTCAAATATTATATTATGCAAATATTATATTATGCAAATATTATATTATGCACTATATCCTGCACCACTGTTGCTTCCACTCTCACTCTAAACCCTCTCCATCGGAGAAATATGCCGTGAAGCTCTCCCGTGGAGTGAGGAAAAGGTGGACAGTTGAAGTGTCCAATGGAGTTATGAGATTTGCGCTCAAGCTATTTTCAAGACTTTAGATTGGTTAATAACTTGTAAAAATAACAGACCCACGTGGGGACTGACCAATAGCATCGATATGTGAAAAAATATGAAATTGACAATTTGGACATACGAGGTTTCCGCCCGACAGCGACGATATACACACACACACTTACATAGGCATATATACACACACACATTGTGGTGTAAGTCTGACCGCGGTGTGTTTCTCAGGTCGGTGTTTCCTCTACATGAAGGTGATCGAGAGAGCGGCGTTTCCGGCACGCATGTGGGAGAAGGTGAGCTAATAATAATAATAATAAGCCTGATATTTCTGTTGTGATGTAATGAAATCGTTTTAATCCAAAGTGGAAAATAAGGCACTGTTTGTAAGGCGTAAGCCGTATCTAAGGCGACAGAAAGCTACACTTTTGTTCAAACTGTCTATCTTTTGGATTAACACACACTCACACACACACACACACCTTGCTGATTGTTTTCCTTCCAGGTGAAGCTGAATCAGAACTATGAGAAAGCCCTGCAGGAGATCGACGAGAACCTCATCTACTGGCCGCGGAACATCCGGCACAAGTGCAAACAGCGTTTGACCAAAATCACGCAGTACCTCATTCGCATCCGCAAGCTTACACTGAAGAGACAGTGAGTTCACGCCGGCGGATTTCTACCGTCTCTCTCCGGAGCAGACGTCATCTAATCTCTGTTATTTTAAAGGGAATCCTCATGGCATGTGTGTGACTCCACCACAGCACTTTGGATTCTTCTCATTACGTTTTACTAACCTGACGTTTTCGTTTGTTTCGCAGGAGGAAACTTGTTCCGCTGAGCCGGAAAGTCGAGAGGAGGGAAAGGAGGAGAGAGGTGTGTAAACAGGACGCGGCGTCGCTCGCCATGTACCGAATCTTACATAACATAGCTGAAGCGTTAGAATGTAGATTTATTACATTGTATAGCATTTTTTTTTTAAATTTTGTTTTTTACAATTTAAGAACCGCTGCCTTGATAAAAAGAATAATAATTCTTGTAATAATCACGGCACTATCTGGTGTCATCCAGGTGAGGTTGTTCCTCACCTCGGACATGCTCGTTAGGATCAGATTAGTGCTAATAAAACCTTCCAGTGTGATCGAGCAGACGTCCATGGCTTTGTTGGCGTAGTGGGAGAAACGGAGCCATGTTATTTTTTAGTCCCGTGTGTGTTCGTTGCCCAGGCTGAGAGGAAACTTGTGTAAAAATACGTGTGTGTGTATGTTAAACCGTGTGTACGTCGAGCGCTGTGAAGTCGATTATTGTCCAACTGAATGCTTTAAAACATCTCCAGGTTATAAACGTGTGGAACTTTGTTGCTGATTGATTTGATTAATTGTCCTTTCTTTCTTCGTTGAAATTTTTTTATTAAAGGAAAAAGCCCTGGTTGCTGCTCAGGTGGAAAACGCCATCGAGAAAGAGCTGCTGGAGAGGTTAAAGCAGGGCACGGTGAGCATCACATCACATCACGTCACGTCACGTCACATCTCAGAACATCCAGATCTGCTGCTGCTTCTCTGTTTTTTTTTTTTTTGTTTGGTTA
Organism: Tachysurus vachellii; assembly: GCF_030014155.1. Classification (NCBI taxonomy): domain Eukaryota; kingdom Metazoa; phylum Chordata; class Actinopteri; order Siluriformes; family Bagridae; genus Tachysurus; species Tachysurus vachellii. The sequence continues at coordinate 25,156,829 of NC_083470.1, read as the reverse complement.
ATACAGGGGTCACAGTGGCTTAGTGGTTAGCACATTCGCCTCACACCTCCAGGGTTGGGGGTTTGATTCCCGCCTCCGCCTTGTGTGTGTGGAGTTTGCATGTTCTCCCCGTGCCTCGGGGGTTTCCTCTGGGTACTCCGGTTTCCTCCCCCGGTCCAAAGACATGTGTTTGTGTTTGTGTGAGTGATTGTGTGAGTGAATGAGAGTGTGTGTGTGTGTGTGCCCTGTGATGGGTTGGCACTCCGTCCAGGGTGTATCCTGCCTTGATGCCCGATGACGCCTGAGATAGGCACAGGCTCCCCGTGACCCGAGATAGTTCGGATAAGCGGTAGAAGATGAATGAATGGTTAATACATGGATTGATTTGATGTCGATTTCAGTACGGAGACATCTACAACTTCCCCATCCACGCATTCGATAAAGCTCTGGAGAAACAGGATGTAGAGAGTGAGACGGAAGAGGAGGAGGAAGACGAGGAGGAGGAAGAAGAGGAGGACGAGGTGAGTGAGAGCGGATATAAAATGAGATGATATTCTGAGAATAATAATAATAATGTATTTCAGTTAATATTTAATCGGTGCTTTGTGTTTTACATACGTGTGTGTGTGTGTGTGTGTGTGTGTGTGTGTGTGTGTAGGAAGCAGGGAAGAGAGAATTTGTCGCAGACGACGAGTTTGAAGAAAGCGACATCAGTGATTTTGAGGTGAGTTTTTTTTTTTCTCTCTTCTTCTTCTTCGAGACACTTTAAACTGGACACTAAAGCAGTCGCACTTTCACACACAGGATATGAACAACTTAAAGGCCAGCGATGAAGAGGAAGAGGATGAAGACGGCTCAAGCGAGGAGGAGGAATCGGAAGAGGAAATGGAGGCAGAAGTGGAGGAAGAGGAAAAGTCCAGAGTGAAGTCTAAAGGAAAGACTCCACTGAAGGGACCGGTGAGGAAGAAACGAGCGTACGTGGAGATCGAGTACGAGCAGGAGCCGGCGGCCAAGAGCAAGGCCTTGTAGAGAGAGAGCGAGAGAGAGAGACACACACACACACACACACACACACACACAATCTCTCAACACTCAGCAGACCAGAGTGACTTTGTTTCCGTGTGTGGAGACGATTTAAAAACATTGTTTATTGTATACAACAACATTTCCTATAAAAAAACAACCTTTTTTAAATCACAATCTGCAGTTTGTGTGTGTGTTGTGTTTAAGGTCTGTTTCAGGAGATCATTTAGACTTTTAATACGAGACGCAGCATCAGGAAAATTAGATCCATTTATAGTCTAAAGATTAGAGAAAATCCTAGAGATTTGAACTGCTTTCGCTTGAGCCGACGTGTGGGAGACGTCCCTGAAGACTGCGTTTATTCATCTGTCCGTTAAAACCAACCTGATGATGTTAATAATGTCATGACGAGGATTTTTATGTGTTGGTTCGAGTTCCTGCTGGCTTCAGATCCCCAGCGTGAGGAATCGCAGCGTTCAGCTCACACACGCTCGGCCTGCGTCGCCTCCCGGATGCATTTTAACGCTCGCTCACACACACAGCTGCTGTTCACCTCGTTCAGCTCCGCCTGCGCACACACACACACACACACACACACACTGTTCCTGTCAGACGCCTGGTGAAAGCCACAAGGGAGAGTTTACAGCTGTGTGACTCAGTCAGCTCTGGAAAGGTTAATTAAGAGTTAAATCACTGTAGTGAGGTTTCTAATGAAATCTGTGCACAATTCAGGAGAGAAAAAAAAAAACATCCTCAAATTTGACTTTTAAGAAAATAAACGTCTGTGAGATTTTAATGGATTTGTCCATAATTTACTGTTTATTTTATTAAAAAACGTGTGGATCAACTTTTTAACTTTCACTCAATGTATATAGATCTGTCTGTCTCTGTCTATATGTCTATCTGTCTTTATCTGTCTGTCTATCTGTCTTTATGTCTATCTGTCTTTATCTGTCTGTCTTTGTCTATCTGTCTTTATGTCTGTCTATCTGTCTTTATGTCTATCTGTCTTTATCTGTCTGTCTATCTGTCTTTATGTCTATCTGTCTTTATCTGTCTGTCTATCTGTCTTTATGTCTATCTGTCTTTATCTGTCTGTCTATATGTCTGTCTATATGTCTTTATCTGTCTGTCTATATGTCTGTCTCTGTCTTTCTGTCTCTCTTTATCTGTCTGTCTATATGTCTGTCTCTGTCTTTATCGGTCTATCTGTTTGTCTATATGTCTGTCTATCTGCCTTTATATGTCTGTCTACATGTCTTTATCGGTCTGTCTGTATATCTATCTGCCTTTGTCTGTCTCTGTTTGTCTGTCTGTATCTGTCTGTCACTGCACAGCACAGGTACATAGCAATGAAATCCCATTGAGCATCAACCAGGAGTGCAAACAGAAACAAGTGCAGATAAATATGTAAATATACGTTACAACACACGTAAGTTACAGCAGGTAAAATGTGTATAAGAATATGTGCCTGTTGTATAGACACACAATATGTCTTATTTATATACATACATACATATATATATATATATATATATATATATATATACATACATACATACATACATACATATATATATACATATATATATAAAAATAAAATTGTGTAGTGTGCAAATGTGCGCATTATTTACATGAACCAAGATGCTGTACATAAACTGAGGTAAACTAGAGCAGGTAATAAATTTACTGTTCTGTACCTTCATCAGTGATTACAGACCGCTGCTATACTGATATATATTTACGTCACAAATAGCTGTGAAACCAACAGGAGACACAGTACAGTTGTGTAATGTGATGATATATTAATAAGTGTGATAAATAAACACTCAGCTGATTAAAGCAGGAACGTGTGCATAACCTGTGCACTTTGTGCTGGACAATAAAAACATTACTGAAACCTTTTATCATTAAATTAATGAAAGAAGACAGTAATCACACTCTAATGAAATTATTATACAAATACAGATGTGTTCGTTCAGAACAGCTGGATCTCGTGATGAAGGACAGTGAATTTTAAACGAAACTGCAAAACACAGGTTTCCCACCGACACGCAATTCATTTGTAAAACACGTCAACAGACGTTCACGTCACCATCACGTCTAATTTTGCTCTCAGATTGAGACCTGCCTCAGAAATCCCTTCCTCTAACAGGAGGCGGTACGTACCCTGAGTCTGCCCTGTGAGCAGCGGTCCAGCAGGAGGAGGTACGTACCCTGAGTCTGCCCTGTGAGCAGCGGTCTAGCAGGAGGTGGTACGTACCCTGAGTCTGCCCTGTGAGCAGCGGTCTAGCAGGAGGTGGTACGTACCCTGAGTCTGCCCTGTGAGCAGCGGTCTAGCAGGAGGTGGTACGTACCCTGAGTCTGCCCTGTGAGCAGCGGTCTAGCAGGAGGTGGTACGTACCCTGAGTCTGCCCTGTGAGCAGCGGTCCAGCAGGAGGAGGCAGCGTGACGCTCGCTTCAACAGCTCCTCTGTGATGTCAGGAGACAGAGGCTCTGAAGAGACGTCCACCAGGAACCGGAGCAAGCTTCTGGTTAGTATAGACAGCCTACACTCCATCCTAACACACACACACAGATACACACAGATACACAGACACAGACACACACACACAGACACACACACACAGATACACAGACACACAGACACAGACACACACACAGACACAGACACACACACAGACACACAGACAGACACACACACACACATACACACACACATACACACACACATACACACACACAGACACACACACAGACACACACACAGACACACACACAGACACACACACACACAGACAAAGACACAGACACACACAGACAAACACACAGACACACACAGACAAACACACAGACACACACACACGTTCAAGAGAAGAGAAACGTTCCAGATTAGCACAAATGATGCCAGGATCACCTATATTTCTAAAATGTCCACAAGATTAAGTCGTGTTCACTAAATCGATCTTCACATTTCTCATTGGATTGGTTTAACATTATAATGTTAAATACATTCTAATGTATTTAAGTACCTCGGCCAGGCGACCTGTATCGTCCTCTCTAACACCTCCAGAATGCTGAGCCTGGCTTTCTCTTCCGGTCCATCTGAGACCTCCAGATATCCCACAATCACCCTCTCCAGCCTCTTCAGGTGCCGAGCGATGCCTATCCCCATCCTGTAAGACCAACTCCGGATTAAAACTTCAAGTACGCCTTCAAAAACACGCGAGTGAAGAGGCTGATAAACACCACTGTGTCCAGGTTAACGTTACACGACGGTGCGACATCAAACGTGACTCACTTTTCGACGAACGTCGGTAGATTGCTGGCGTAGATCCGGCGCAGTGCGAGTTTGTGCTCCATTTCCATGTGTGTTAATATGAGCCGGAGAACACTGTCGTGGCGGTTTGGAGTTCTGGGTAATCCTGAGATGCTAAGAGGCTTCTCGAGGACCGAGAGTAAATCTATAAGACATGGTAAAACCACCTGCAACAACCCCACACACACACACACACACACACACACAATTACAGAAGAGATGCCTTACACATCAGTGTATGTGACACATTCACAGGGTCCAGAACTAGAACACACTGAACATTGCATCTTACGCTCTAGACACGTACAGTACCTGTATGAGAGGCGCTTCAGACATGTACAGGTGATTGTAGAGAGCGTCGTAGAGCACCTGAGCTCGGTTAAACTGCCTCAAATCAGCAGCAGGCTGCACACAAAGATCATACACTAATACACTATTACTGTATACTGAATATCTTATATCTATATTCTATAGATATTTAAATAAAATCAGTTCTGTCTTAACTAACCACATGAAGGACGATGTGATGAAGGCAGTGCACTCCGAGGACCTTGTTCTCCGTGCGGTGGTCGTCCGATATGAGCAGAGAAAGAGGAAAGACCTTGTCCAAGTAGCGGGTTAAACAGGGACGGCCGACCTGCACCAGCAGCCAGGAGAAGACGTGTTTCACCGCTTCGTTTCTCTTCCAGTTTTCCCTGAAGAAAGAACATTCAAATAAGCCAGCGAGAAATAAATCATACTCTTCTACGACTGTATATGACATTGTTCTCCTGGGATGAGAAACAGGACAGACGTTATCATTACAGCAGCACATCTCAAGCTCACTTGGTCATGTCAGGCTGCAGCGAGTCCAGGATGGATCCCAGGATCCCAGTGTTTGCAGCTCCATCACTTCCACACAGCAGCTCCTGCACCGAGAGGCTTCCAGCAGCTATGACAGTGTGGTGTAGAAGATCCAGAGCACATCTCCTGGACAACTCATCAGTCCACGGGTGCTTCTGTATGTGTGTGACGGAGAAGACACACAGCACAGGGCTGAGTGTGTGAACCAGAGCCTCTGAGCCTGAAGCTCCACATGTCACCGCCTCTCTGAGCCGAGAGATCAGCACCAGGAGGGTTTCCCCCACAGCCAGGGCTTTGACTGGGATCTGTTCATATCTGCTCTCTGCTAAAGTCCCACTGTCTGAGTCACACAGAGGCAAAGCTGCGTACTGAGTGCAGGACATCACCAAGTCCACATAAGTGCTCCGTAAACACGAGCTGAACTCAGGGAACATCCAGGACAGAGAGCTGAGCCTCAGCACCTCAGCTGTGACCCTCAGGATGTTCACATGGTCACAATTAATGTCCTCAAAGCGTTGTCGGATCTCACGAAGAACAGAAACCACGCTGACGTCCTCGGTGTCACATTTAATGTTCAAGTCACGAATAAGGCGCTCTAAAGACATTTCTGTCGCGTGATTGTTTGTGTTTCAGCTAAACTAGCTTTTATTTTGCTCTTGGTGCTAGTCGCGGGTTAGTGACGTCACAAGCCCGACAATCCCGCCTGCTGCTATAGGATTCGCTAATACGTCTAAAACCCCCCTCTGATTGGATGATTCGACTGGCGGGATGTTATATGGACCAATCACTACCACATCTACATGCTTAATAAATCTATATACCACATACACATGCTTTATTAATCTATATACCACATCCACATGCTTTATAAATCTATATACCACATCCACATGCTTTATTAATCTATATACCACATCCACATGCTTAACAAATCTATATACCACATCCACATGCTTTATTAATCTATATACCACATCCACATGCTTAATAAATCTATATACCACATACACATGCTTTATTAATCTATATACCACGTACACATGCTTTATGAATCTATATACCACATCCAGATGCTTTATTAATCTATATACCACGTACACATGCCTTATGAATCTATATACCACATCCACATGCTTTATTAATCTATATACCACATCCACATGCTTTATTAATTTATATACCACATCCACATGCTTTATAAATCTATATACCACATCCACATGCTTTATAAATCTATATACCACATCCACATGCTTTATAAATCTATATACCACATCCACATGCTTTATAAATCTATATACCACATCCACATGCTTTATAAATCTATATACCACATCCACATGCTTTATAAATCTATATACCAATCTACATGCTTTATAAATCTATATACCACATCCACATGCTTTATGAATCTATATACCACATCCACATGCTTTATAAATCTATATACCACATCCACATGCTTTATTAATCTATATACCACATCCAGATGCTTTATTAATCTATATACCACGTACACATGCTTTATAAATCTATATACCACATCCACATGCTTTATTAATCTATATACCACGTACACATGCTTTATGAATCTATATACCACATCCACATGCTTTATAAATCTATATACCAATCTACATGCTTTATTAATTTATATACCACATCCACATGCTTTATTAATCTATATACCACATCCACATGCTTTATTATAATTATTCTCCAGTAAAATAATTATAATAAAGCATGTAGATGTGGTATATCTCCAGTGGAGAAGTATTATATGTGTTGGTAAAACATTGCTGTATTTGTTTTTTGTTTGTTCATTAATTTATTCATCCATTCATTCATACATTACATTTATTATTTGTGTTTCAGCATTTGAGGGTTTTTTTTTATGTGCAATTCTATTTTATATTTATGGTAAATGTTTAAATGTTGCATTTTTTAAAATTTTCTAATAAAACATAATGAGAATATTCCTTTTCCAATATTCCTTTAGTCAGCGCTGAATGTAAGAAAACATGTATGTCATTGTCCAAAAGTGTGTTAACCCGTCTCAGGCAACCATCTCACTTTTTATGGATTTTTATATTTTTTTAAAAATCAAATTTACCTTAAATCTATGATTTGAGCAACAGGACTGAACCTTCAAAATGATCTTGTCAAAAAATATCACAATAACATTAAAGCTACACAAAAAGAACATAATTTTCTTCTTCCTAGGATCTTTCCAGGAAAACCTTCTGTTGAACATGTGACTTGTGGAATGTTCCAGATATTTCAGAGGGGTGATTGTGTTCAGGTAACAATGTAGATATTGAGTGAAACTAAAGTCTACACAACTGTATATATATATATATATATATATATACATATATATATATATATATATATATATATATATATATATATATATAAAATATATATATATATTTTTTTACAAAAAATAGAAATGAGAACGGGGGGCACGGTGGCTTAGTGGTTAGCACGTTCGCCTCAGACACCCAGGGTTGGGGGTTCGGTTCCCGCCTCCGCCTTGTGTGTGTGGAGTTTGAATGTTCTCCCCGTGCCTCGGGGGTTTCCTCCGGGTACTCCGGTTTCCTCCCCCGGTCCAAAGACATGCATGGTAGGTTGATTGGCATCTCTGGAAAATTGTCCGTAGTGTGTGATTGTGTGAGTGAATGAGAGTGTGTGTGTGCCCTGCGATGGGTTGGCACTCCGTCCAGGGTGTATCCTGCCTTGATGACGCCTGAGATAGGCACAGGCGCCCCGTGACCCGAGGTAGTTCGGATAAGCAGTAGAAGATGAATGAATGAGAAATGAGAACTCTTGGAAGGACGTTTCGAGAACGAGGTGTTCAAATGTGAAACATGCACATAGGAGGTTGTTCAGGACGCTACACCTCTGTTTTAGTACAGATTTGAAAATGTAATGAATTGTTGCACCACGATACACAAATTAAATATCAAACATTTGCTGGCAAATCTATAAATACCTACACGCAGAGCCGATCGGCCCTATACGCTCACTACGCGAGTTGCGTAGGGCCCCGCAAATTACGCAAGGCCCCGCCTCCCCCTGCCTCATTTTACAGCTCGTGTTAATGTTTACTGCGTAGATGACAATATGAAGCGGAGCGATCCGTCTGGCCACGAAAAGAGAAAAAAGAAACAAAATGAGAGTGAAATGCGAGAACAGCAATCATTTAAACTTGTGTTCTCTTCAGGTTTGATGTCAGCAAGAGCAAATAACAGTAAAGTTAAGTTGATGTGATTCTGTCTCTAGTCTCTATCTGATTAGCTAAATTATCTGTGCAGTGCTGCACGGGTCAGGTAGGAGGGCCCCTTAGCAGAATTTTGCTTAGGGCCCCAGGGAGGTCAGGATCGGCTCTGTTTACATGTCTTCAGGTGTCGTGTGTGTGTTTGGTATTTGAATTCAGATTGTTTTATCAAAACCTCTAAAAAAAGAATCTAAAATCATATATAGAATTAAAAAAGCTAAACTTCCTTTAAACTTGCCTTTGAAAATCAATCTTTAAACAATCTTTTTATAAATAGCCTTATGAAAGCTATAAGCGATATATTTTGTCTGAGTTGTTGCTTGGTTATTGTAAATGCTGCTCTGTTCATCCTCAGAGCTTTTATTAACTCCAGCAGGATGGAAATGAGATCTTGGGGCCTCGCTGCATACGCTTTTGTCCCATCTGCCTTTGTCTTTTCGTCACGTGTGCTTTTTGATGCCTATCAGCTGGAAAAAGATGCATCACCTCTGGGTTTTACAGCGTGAGCGTTTATTGACATTAGAACAAAGTGCTTTGATGGAGAGGATATTGGATTTTCACCGTCACGTCCCGTACAATCACATCTACGAGATTATCGTGTTTACAGTACGAAGAAAAGCACCGCCGTAGGTAGGAAGGTAAACATCTTGCAGATTTATTCCACCAAATAGGTCCATATCCTTACAGCTGGGTGAGTATTTGAGAGATTTAAACACAGAGTGTGTCCTATACATTTGATGAGATTTGTAGAAATAAAAATCCAGGATATTACTGTGAAGCAAAGTGTTTATTTGTAAGCTGAACAGCTCACATTATTCTACAGCCCTGATGAATACTCCATTCTGATTGGTCAAAACGTGTTCTAAAACATTTATATACTTCCTCGTTTCTATAGTAACAACTAGAACATAGTAACACACTGACACAAAGTTATCCGACAAACAAAAACCTACAATCCTTTATATAGTGATGTGTAGAGAGAGAGAGAGAGAGAGAGAGAGGGAGAGAGAGAGAGAGAGAGAGAGAGAGAGAGAGAGAATGAGAGAGAGAGAGAGAGAGAATGAGAGAGAGAGAGATTGACAGAGAGAGAGAGAGAGGGAGGGAGGGAGAGAGAGAGAGAGAGAGAGAGAGAATGAGAGAGAGAGAGAGAGAGAGAGAGAGATTGACAGAGAGAGAGAGAGAGAGAGAGAGAGAGAGAGAGGGAGGGAGAAGAAAGAAAGAAGAGAGGTTAATGAAGAAAAGACTATTTCTATCGATTTGCAGAGGAGTAAAACACCCAAAAACGTCAGTTTGGCAACTGGAACACTTTCTTGATAACTGTGTGTGTGTGTGTGTGTGTGTGTGTGTGTGTGTGTGTGTTACTCCTCAGGGTCAGGGTCACTCTCGTCACTCAGGGGAAACTCTCTGCACTGACGCTCTGTGTTGTAGCTCTTCACATGCATGGGACACTCCTGGTTTAGAATCGCCTGTGGGGAAAAGCCACATGAATACACAAAGCCTGAAGGGAAAGTAAAGTATAAGTTGTGGTTCTGCGTGTGTGTGTGTGTGTGTGTGTGTGTGTGTGTGTGTGTGTTACCATCTTCTCCTCCTGAGCAGCAGGGTTTTTAAGAAAGAAGCACAGGGGCGCATAAAGAATATTGACCACCCCAATGATCACCATCAGATACGGGAAGCCGATCGTCTGCACTATAGCGCCCCCTGTAGACGGACCTATGACATGATAAAGGTCAAATGTCTCGGTTTGTGTAGTTAAATCATCTGCAAAATATCCATTTTTTTTGTGCTGTATTGTGTTGTCTTGTTCTTATCTACTCATATGTATGGTGATATTTTTATGTTCCTCTTTAAAGGTGCTTTTTTATTTATTATATATATATATATATATTCTAGACATGTATTTGCTATAGAATTTCATAGCTTCCTTTTCTATACGGGTCATTTTCAGCACCTGTTTATATTTTTCTGGCCCTGAAATAAGCCCCGCCCCCAACCCAAGTCATGTTTTGTATGCAGTTACAGCCAAAGTGATGCAAATAACGTGAAGTCATTACAGTTCACCTCACAGGGCTCCAAAAAAATGACAAACTGCCGCTTTAAAGTTTTTAAGTATAAAGATTTGTTATTTAGTAGTGAGATAGATATGTGAAATATATCATGCTTTACCTATAGCGAACCCCATACAAAGTGCCACGTCGGCTATGGCGTACACGCTGCCGTACACAGAGACGTGTCTGATATCCACCAGGTAGCCCATTATAGCCATCATGGACGAATCAACCATCCCTAATACCAAACAAAATTCCAGCGATGAGTGGAAATGAAGCAGTGTTCCTTCTCCGAGGGGTATCATCGGTGCCGTGCTTACCGATAGCGAACCCGAGGCCTCCGTTGGGACCGATCAGACCGTAGATGTTTTTAGCCAAAGGAACCTGCAAAAAGGAAAGTGGTGTGAACATTTTTAGTCATTTTTTTTCCTAACACTAGTCTCTTCCTGCACATAGTAGTGTTATAGTAACTAACTTCATAACATAATGAAGCAAACAGGAAACGGCACATTTTCAGAAATGGCAGGAGAGGTGTTCACTAAACCAAGAGGTGGAGTTACTCACGCAAAGGAGGCTGACGCCGACAACGACCATGCCGATCATGGAGCACAGCCACCTAGTAAGAGTCAGGGTTAGAAAAAAAATTAAGTGAACATATCATTTACAATGCCACGTACGACACCATGACTTAACAATAATAAACCCAGACTACATTTAATATTCTTTAATTAATATGTTATTAAATGCACAAGAAAGACACTTTACCTGCCCATTTTGTTGGCCAGCAGGCCAAACAGGTTGGTTCCAATTAAGTAAGACACGCTAGCTGGTAGAAAAGCCATCCCTGTAATATCAGCAGTCTCATCAGTGGATTGAAAACAAAAACAAACAAAAACAAGGCAGATCTGTTGACGTCAACAGATAAAAACACACTCTTCCGAATGAACTCTCAGACATACTGTATCAGTGCTTTTGATCAGGCGACTGAGCCTCATAGAAAAGGCAATTAAAGTAAAACCCTGAGGCGGTGATGTGTCCCGTGGAGAAGTCTGGAGCCATCTCGCTGTTATTAGATCAAAGGTAAAAGCTTTGAAAAGACGACTAAACCTTCCAGTGCGTACAATCACTTCAGATTGACACACACAATAACGTCATTTCAGTTCTTTTTACTAAACAATATCGTATGCATTCGTAAGCGTGAATGAAGAGGGAACTTTTA
>NC_083470.1:25130121-25135121 GCF_030014155.1 Tachysurus vachellii | reverse complement strand
CCAAGCAGAAATCACAGGAGATAGAAGAGCTTTAGTAGCTTATAGCTTATAATAACAGTCACATTAAAGAAGCGGTTTACTATATTTCCGGTCCTTTTTCCCACCGCAATCAAAACACAATGACTAAAGAAACCATATATTGGTTAAAAATACAGGTTCGAGTGATTATGTTTATGTTAATTGTTCATGTTAATTGTTTAGCACAAGTTCTTATTAGTGATAATACAGTAAAATTTAAAAACAACTTGAACATGTCACTCGTGAACTTTTACGCACAAACTTCTGAAGAGGACTCGAAGGTAGCATTAAAAGTGTAAAGGTTGGTTTCTGTTTAAAACTTCAGTCAGTGTGATGTGGTCAGCTGTCAGCTTCCACTAGCCTTAATTTGAGAAGTTATCCGTTTTATAATAATAATAATTATGTCGCTTTGTAGAAGCCAACATTCTGTTTTCCTATTTCAGCTTAGACAAAAATGTATAAAATTTAATGCGGCCTAGGGGCTTTCGAGCCACATGCACCAAATTCGGATATGTCGTAGACGCTGGTCTGAAGTTTGTTGCTATTACTTTTCTAAGCAATCAGAGTACCGGTACTTCCGGTACCGGGTCTCAAATTGGCCTTTTTTCCCATAGACTCCCATTATAAACTTTGGAGGTTTATAACTCGACCAGCTCCTTTAGGGTGATACTCTGAACAAAGTTTTAAATTGGTGTACCGACTGGCCTTTCGGTTGTCCCACAGCCCCGCCCCCAAAATATGCAAAATCAAAAAACTTTTTACAACATGGACATGTGACATATCAAAACACTCAGAACAATGAGGGGAACTTCCTCACGTGTATTCTGATGACATCACATGCTCGTCTCCACTTGCCTCCAAATGTTTTGGCACCCTATCTTTCTGTCCACTTGCCTCCAAAAGTAACACTGACCCTTATGTCCACTCGTCTCCAAAAAGCACCGGCCTTTGCGAATACTTGCCTCGTCAAAGCCAACATCAAAGTTTGTTGCGACGAACTTTACAAATCTAGTTCATAATAATAATAATAATAATAATAATAATAATAATAATAATAATAATAATGATGATGATGACTATAATAATACTTATTATTATTATTATCATGATTATTGTTATTATTATTATTATAATTATAAAACGATTCATAATCATTAAAAACGTGACTCATTTGTACGCACAGGACAGAAGAGGAGGAGAAACTGTTTGCGCTCCGGTGACTGTGGAGAAGGCTGGTGTTGCGTTCAGTACAACGGTGGAAGACGGTGCCAGAAGGTTCTTCAAGAAAGCGAGATGTGCCTTTTAGGAGCGCGGCCAAAGTCTAAAACCCGCAGATTTTTGGAGCGATGCCCCTGCACGGCGGGTTTGAACTGTCTTCGGATGCCTGGTAGCCTCAAGGGACAAGGAGAGTGTCGTGTTCAAGAAAATGAAGGAGGCAACCCGCATTAGGGTGTGTCTGAAACCTAAAACACTAACGGCTTCTCAGGCAGAGCCCGGCGGCGGCCTGTGTCCGAATCCGATGCTTGTTTAGAAAAAGAAAAAAGAAAAGACAGCATGACGAACACATGGCCAATTATTTTTAAAAGCATTGTCGATCTTTAACTGGCCGAGAAAGACATCCCACAATCCTGTGCATCACACACCGATCAGTCTGGTGACAAAACATCAACATCGGTGTGGACAATTTGGTTCAACAAACAAATTATTATTTAATTTCCACACAAAATAATGTATTATTTTGAATATTTCTTATATTATTTTTTCCCTTCCACATGAATTCCCAGCACTTCTTATTATGTAGTTAGCAAGCAGATACCTCAGGCTTCTGTGTCGCAGGCTAACATACAGCACTCAAATAACTATATGTTATAAATACGTTTTAACAATAGATCTGATCCGAAGACGTTTTTAACTCTTAAACATCTGTATTTATATTTCAGATATTTACATGAGGTGAATATTTCTATCTGTATACCTTCATATATTTTTCATTAGCTTAGCTTCTTCGTAGCTAAAATGTTTTCGCTTGAATTAGCAGATTTTATCAAACGAATTTAACAAGTTTCGCTATGAAAACAAGTCACCTGCTTTTCCGTTTCAGACACAACAGTCTATGACTGAAGGCATGTTTTTATTTGTTTTATTATTTTATATTTTTTGTGCTCTGGCACATGAATGTGTAAAGTTTGAATGTAATCTGTTAGGCTAAGACATGTATAGTGAAAAATTATTTTCTTAGATTTATCTTATTAGCATTGTGCAAACTACGTGTCTAAATCACCGCTTCTGCATCAGACACTCGTCGGTTGAGTTAAACCTTTAAACATGGGGTGAAAAAGATTCATCGTTTAGGAGAATCGCTTTGTTCCCCAACAGTCTGAATGAATTTCAGTGGGAATTAAACGTTAATTAAACCTGACTCATGAATGAAAGGTGCTACTGGATTCTCGATTCTGATTGGTCAGAAGATCACAGGTTTATATTAACATGCTCGTATTAATACAGTACGTTATCACGTCTGTTACAGGACAACCTGCATGCTCAAAGGCTAATCATTAAAAATGGATTTCAAAACAAACCATAACTTGTTATTTAGGAGAAAAAATCCGTGTAATCTTTAATATGCTGAAGCTTTCTGTAATGTGACATTTATTTAAAATTTATGGAAGGAGTCTCTTTTCAGACGTAGGGATGTCTCCTTTGCTAATTTTAGTGAGCATTAAATAAATAAATATAAACAGATAAGAAAAAAAAATCTTATATATATATATATGAGGAATAAAACACCCCGAGACATGGAATTATAGGAAAATAGTTACACAGGCATGCAGTTTGCACAATGCTAACTAAACGTATAAGGTGTTAGCTAAACTTAGCCTTGTAACTCCAGTACAAAACAAAACGTCTTGATTTATTTCATGGCCGAACTATTATTTTAAGCGAATTATTATTACTATTAGTGTTTTTTTTTTTTTTAATAGGATTCATAAAATCCATGCGCACCAATTTTGTGACATTAAAACTAACGGTTATGAGAGAACATTTTCATTTACACATTCAGACAGATGTCCAGAAAAATGAACAAGCTTGGGACAGACTCCGCCGATGGAGCCTACAATTAATTAAACACGTTAATTTAATCCTTTTGTATGTGAAATCATGTTTGCTTGCTGTTTTTAATCTGTTGTACACGATTATTATGATTTAATATCTATAATTAGCTATAGTTACTGTATATCTATTCTGAATGTAGGATGTGCTGGTTTATTCCCTAATGGATATTTATAGCACTTACACACTCTTTTCTCTGTATTCTTGCTTTATTAGCTATGAATTGTAAAAAATAATAATAATAATAATAATAACAATAATAATAATTTAGCGAAGAATTGAGTCATTAGATTCGAGCACTTGTTTTAGAGTGAAATATCTTTTCAAATAAAGGCTTTTTTTGTTGAAATCCAAACACTTACGTCTTTTAAATTGCGTTTATATCTCTAACGTTATGTTTAAATGACTTTCAGCTATTTTTAGTCTAAGTCTTAGTGATCGTTGTGATCGTGTTTTTTATTTTTTTATTTTTGTCGCCACCTAGTGACAGCAATGCAGAAATGCACTCGTTCCACCAAGGGAAGAGGAGATAGAGGATACACCCTAATTTTAAACACATGCAGCAAAAACCACAAAGCTTTTCAGCGTTCTTCCAAAAGCAGCTGCATTGCAGAGATACAGATAATAAATCTACACAATGTCTTGCTACGTTTTTTAAGGCCAGAACTTTTATGAGTCTCCTCCCAGTTTCTGATTACACGGATTCAGCTCTTCTTACAGCAGTCGGAGTAACTAAACTGGCACACAGTGTTCACCCCGGAGCTCAGGTTACTCCTCAGGCTTCCCAGCTGTTCGGATGCATTAGACGATCTTGGACTGTTATAATTATCCGGGCTGATTTAGTTCAGGCAGAAACTTGAGCTTGGATTTTATTCAGTACCGGACACACCTGTTCTACTCCACCACATCATACTAACTAGTGCTTGTGCAAGTTACAGGATTCAGGAAGGCATATAATAACGCACATTAGGGACATTTTCTGTACTGTTTTTCCCAGCAGACTCCAACATTGACAATCAGCCTACAGCGCATATATTTAGAAAGCGGAGAACCTGGAGAAAACACCTGAAGCACTGAGAGAACATGCAAACTCCACACACACATACACACAACCACACACACACACACACACAAATGCACGCACGCACAAACAATGTGGATACCGGAATCAAACCCCAACCCTGGAGATGTGAGGCAAACGTGCTAAAGCATTTTATTCTTTGTATACAACATTTTGCCTAGAATTAAATAGAATTTATTATTAGTTATATTTTACATCTGCATAAGTTCACTCTTTTTATCGTTCAAGTTAAAGCAGGTATGAAGTTGTTCCGTCATCAGCCAATCAATTTCTCTATCTTATAAATTAAGATAAAACTTGATTTAAACACAAAACAAAACAAAAAAAAGTAATTTAACCCATTTAAAACAATGCCCCTGAGCCTGAGGTGGGTTTTTACTTTTATACCAATACACGTGATTCCATTTGCCCAGTCCTATTTTATTGTTCAAGCTACATGATGATGTGATGTTTATAGATGACTTCACGTCATGCTGTGTCCTAAAACAACCAACTAGTGATTTCAGCCGTTTAAACACACTTACCAGTCGGAGCTACCATCAGCTAAATAACTAAAGCTAGCTCACTTTGTCGATCCTCTATCCTCAGTGCTACTTAATCGAGTTGTAATGTTCTGGCAAATAAATATTTCCTTCAGCATTGGTGTTGATTTCCTTGTAAACGCAGCACATTGTCCGTGTTTTGTTCAACCTGATTGATCAGGGGGTGCTTGATATCAGTTAGCGCTTTTCAGAAAAACTGAATTTTGTTCACCTTTGAAGCTCCACTGCAGAGGCGGGAAAAAACCCAA
>NC_083470.1:25122621-25125121 GCF_030014155.1 Tachysurus vachellii | reverse complement strand
ACGGTGGGAATGGAGTCGATCCTGTGAAAACTGGGCGAGAGACGGCAATAGAACACGAACGGCAATAGAAGTGTCACACAAATCCGTCCACTCTTTCACAGCCAGCAGCACAGCCTATCAGCTGCCCGACATGATCGAGAGGACACAAAGACCATAAAAACCTCCATCGGCACAGTAAGCTGAGCAGCACAGTGGAACAGTTCACTCAAAATTTAGGAATTATTCAATCCAATAAACACGTGTATATACATATACAACCTGGGGACAAGTCAACACAAAACATGTCTCTGTTCTTACACATAGCATCAAATCCACACTGACTGTTCACCCTTTATGTGTAAAGATTACACACACACACACACACACACACACACAAGGGTGAATTTACATAAAACTAACAGACATCTTTAGTGATATTTAACAGGAAAATTTATAATAGACACAGTGATGTTTTTTTTTTTTATTTAAAGTAAAATCCAAGTAAAATTGGATTGGACTTTATTTAAAGTAAAATTTGTTCCGTTTCATGTTATATAATTCAGTTAAAATTCACTTGTTATCGAATTCACTATTCGTCAAACACGACTTTTGCGGCCAAAAGGTGTGACGCGAGTCAGTGAACCCGAACACAAGCCGGTTTTGTGATGAAGTTTAATCGTTCCACCGTGCAAGCTCTCATTTGTGTAACATTACTGAACATCTTAGTGTCAAGAAGATTTTCAAACCAGACAAAAAAAAATAATGACTAAACTAAAACTCTGATATTTGCTTCATCCAATAAGGATAATGTGCAAAGGGATCATATGCTTATGGGTCTATATTCTGCATCTGGTTTACTTTGTGTCATAAAGACAACAGTTTAGTTCCTAAAGACAAAGTGCAGGTTACAAAACAGTTATTTCTGTAAAACAGTGGCGGTTCTAGGATTTTTCTGTAACAGGGGCCATTAAGGGGCCACATGTTACATTCAGTACGGTGCAAATACATTTCGGCAGTCGTTCCTTTTTCAAACGCTCGAGTGCCGCCAATTGTTTGGGGGTGGAATTGCATCTGTGATTATGTGAAAAATTCTCCGGTTGCTCTTCTCGTCGACGATTGATGGAACAGGGGCCAATCAGATTTCAGCAGGGGCCAGGGCCCCTGTGGCCCCACCTCTAGAACCGCCCCTGCTTTATACACAATAATTCATTAAAGGGTCATGAATATTTCCAACAAATCACAACGAAGAATAAAAAAAAACTAGGTGTCCATGGCTCTGAGAACGTGTTTATTGAATGAAGATAAACAAGGACAGAATTTCAATTCTTTAAAATCAAAATAAATAAAAATCGTCTGCTTCCTCGAACGCCCGGCGCGCGCTTCCTTTCAGAACGATCCCAGGTGAACGGCGTTCGCGGAGAGATCTCGAGACGGTCCGATCGTAAGGTTTTCTTTTGGGGACGTGGTGTTTTTTTTTGGCACATGGTGCGGCAGAAGAGGAGAGCGAGAGACGTGTAGTTTGAAGTAGGCGGAAGTTTTTGTTTTGGATTTTTTCTTTCTTTCAGGTTTTAGTGTGCGCACCTGAGAGAACGCGATCAGACGGGATTAGGTCGGGTCTGAAGATGAGCCGAGTGAGATAGAGTTATAAAAACCGACGGCTCGTGAGCCTCCTCCTGTTTCGTGTGGGCATATTGATATAAATACAAACGTACATCTTAAAAAGGGCCGTCGGGAAACGTGTCGCGTTCCGTTGTGCGCCGTAACCGACGGACGAACCACATTCAAACGGATCGGATTATGTACACGTGTGATGGGCGTTAAAGCAGAAATAAAACCACAGAAGAAGAAAATAAAATAGTAGTTAAAGCCTTTTCAAAGGGAAATAATTCTCTCTCGATACGTTTGGATGTCAGTAGCTTGGCGAAAGCACAAAAACTCAAGCAGCAAAGAGCAATATACATGTTTATACAGGAATCTGAAGGTCAGAAGGATACACGGATCTGATAGCTGACTATATAATATTTATATTTTTTCAGGTGTGATGTGAACGCACATGATGCTGACTGACCGGTTTCTTCCTTCTTTCCATCGTAATCACACACGACGCTCTCACAAAGTCTCGACGTTTACGTCCCGTCTGTTATCGGCTAATACGTGCGTCAAAGGGGTAGGGGTGGGGGGATGGGGGTGTCTCTAAACCCCAAACAAGCTCTTCCAATGAACAAAAAGCCACAGCGGCTACTACACGTTTTTGTTTTGCGTCACGAGCTGTGCTTTGGTTGCCTGCATCGGTCACGCCAGCGTTAGCCGTAAGAATGTACGCTTGTGCTGTGACCAAAAGTTGTGGCTTGTTTCGTCGGAACACGTCTGGAATTTAAAGTAAATAAAATCGACTAACAAGAACTCCAGAACGCTAACGAGTAACGCGCGCGAGTGTGTGTGCGTGTGTAGGACGGAAAGACGTGTGCTCGGTGCATTTAAAAGAACTACTTTTTTTGCTGCTAGGTTGTTTTTGTCTGTG
>NC_083470.1:25112621-25117621 GCF_030014155.1 Tachysurus vachellii | reverse complement strand
CACACACACACACACACACAGAAACACACACACACACAGAAACACACACACACACAGAAACACACACACACACACACAGAAACACACACACAGAAACACACACACAGAAACACACACACAGAAACACACACACAGAAACACACACACACACACAGAAACACACACACACACACAGAAACACACACACACACACAGAAACACACACACACACACAGAAACACACACACACACACAGAAACACACACACACACACAAACACACACACACACAGAAACACACACACACACAGAAACACACACACACACAGAAACACACACACACACACAGAAACACACACACACACAGAAACACACACACACACAGAAACACACACACACACAGAAACACACACACACACAGAAACACACACACACACAGAAACACACACACACACAGAAACACACACACACACAGAAACACACACACACACGTTTCATGGTCTGTTTTGCACTTATAATATTCTAATAGAATGGAGGCATACTAAGAAAATATTATTTATAATAAGTATGTGAATGTGTGTGTGTTACTGACCCGGTTGCCCTCGGTGTCACCGCAGTAAAACTGCTCGGCCTTGGTTTTGCCCTGTACCACGGGGTTCACAGCTTCCAGGTGAGACGGGTTGGCCACCAGAGACAGAGTGATGTTCCTGTCTGTTACACGGTTTATCCTCCTGTGGTACATGCCCAAGTGGTACTTCACATCTCCTGAACCCTGACACACACACACACATGTTTATAGTTAAATTTAATCCACCATCCTCACGTTTATGCAACGCAGTACGAATCCTGCGGAACACGTGGTTACTATAGCAACGACAACGTATTAAACCCAGCGATTGACATAAACCTGTGATTCGCCCCGAACTCTCATTCAAAAATGAATCAACTCTGTGAATCAAACATAGAACTGAAACGTAGCTCGTCAGCTGCTCGGTCTACTTCTATTCCACCCGCATTTAACAAACATCCTAGCCGTGACGAGTTAAAAAACGTTCAGTAGGTTTTACACTCCGAACACAATACGCTCACCTCGTCGGCAGCCTCCAGCTTGGAGTCAAACTGGCAGAAGATCTGCTCCAGCTCCTTCCGGATCACGTTTGCCAGCACGTTCAGTCGCCCTCTACACACACATGCGATGACAAACATTTATTTATTTATTTATCTTAAAGTACCACCAAACCCACAAGAACGCCAAGGCAACGTCTCTGACAGAATTGCATCATGGGTCACACCTGTGCGGCATCCCCATTATGACACTCTCCACGCCGTTCTCGCTGGATTTGTCGATGATGGTTTTGAGGGCAGGGATGAGACTCTCGCAGCCCTCCAGGCCAAAACGTTTCTCTGAGGACCATTTCCTCTGCAGGAACTCTTCAAACCTGGGAAGAGTGGTACGAGGTACAGCGTTTAGAACGACCGATCGAGGTTAAGTAGCGAGAATTAAGTAGCGTGTGTGTGTGTGTGTGTGTGTGTACCTGGTGGAGCGGACCATGCGGGCCAAAAGTGTGCGTTTCTCCTCCAGGCTGAACTGCATGACTCCAGGAGTCTCAAACTTCTGACGGATCCACTGGCACTGCTCCAGGTCATTAATGAACATGAACTCCACTCCTATGTGCTGACAATACGCCATCTAACACACACACACACACACACACACACACACACACAGACAGACACACACACACACAGACAGACAGACACACAGACAGACAGACAGACACACACACACACGCACACAGACAGACAGACAGACAGACACACACACACACAGACACACAGACAGACAGACACACACACACAGACAGACACACACAGACAGACAGACACACACACAGACAGACAGACACACACACAGACAGACAGACAGACACACAGACAGACAGACAGACACACACACAGACAGACAGACTTTATTGAATACTTTGAGAAGAAGACAGGATCACAGAAGATAAATGAAAAGGTTGGTGCTGGAGTCAGCTCAGGGTAATGAAAGAGAGTGTGTGTGTGTGTGTGTGTGTGTCACCTCCAGGCGGCGGATGATCTCCCGTAGAGGCAGAGCACTTTCTGTGCCACCGATGAAGGTGGTCGTGGGCAGACGGAACACTTTATCCAGATCCGACTCATCCAACCCGTAGAATCCTACAGAGCCATGGAGAGGTGAGGGAGGAATGCAGGGAGGAGGAGGATGGGAGAGGGGATGAGAATTGTTTAGAACATGGCATGAAAGAGAAAAGAGAAAACAAAAGGAGAGGTGATCGTCGCGGTGTCGAACACACAGCACACGGGAACAAGCGTGTGGCAAAACTTTCCGATTTGTAGATCATTTACATCGGTAACATCGTTAGGAAAACGATTCGAGCGAAGCCACGATAATGACATGCAGGGTTAATGGATGGAAGGATGGATAGATAGATGGATGGATCAAGAGGACGCGAGGAGGAGTTCGAGGGGGGAGAAGGTGAGTTATAAACCAGAGAAATGAGAGAGAAGAAAAGAAAAAAAAAGTCAATAGCATCATCAGTTATCCATCGAGTTATTAGAGTCAGCATGGTGCGAGGCGCAGGGTTAAAGCACGTGACGTGAGACGTGGCGATGGGGCGAGTAGTGTGCGGTCCATCCGTGAGCCACGCTCGTTATTTATTTAATAATAAATAAACATAAATAATAAATGATAAACATAAATAATAAAACGAGCGGCATGGAATTTAGGCCTCGTCACGAACTGCGGTAAAACTAATGAGCTTAGATTTTAAACCACAGGAGGCAGAATGAGGCTCAGACGTTATGATAAGTTACAGCTAACCTGACAAAGTGAAAAG
Source organism: Tachysurus vachellii (assembly GCF_030014155.1). Taxonomy (NCBI): domain Eukaryota; kingdom Metazoa; phylum Chordata; class Actinopteri; order Siluriformes; family Bagridae; genus Tachysurus; species Tachysurus vachellii. Next base: position 25,114,764 of record NC_083470.1, on the reverse strand, counting down.
TGTTCAATCATAACAATAACAATAACAATAATAATAATAATCTCTCTCTCTCCCTCTCACACACACACAGTGCAATAGAGACGTAACCTTTGGATATAATTATGGGATGTCGTTGAGCATGAGGCAGGAAATAGCAGTCATGCACTTTAATGTGAGGGAGTGGGAGAGAGTCAGTTAGACTGAGGACACAAAGAACACCTACACATCTATATCTAAGTGTGTGTGTCTGTGTGTTAGTCACACACCAAGTGAGAAACAGGCAGAGAGAGAGAGGGAGAGGGAGAGAGAGAGAGAGAGAGAGAGAGAGAGAGAGAGAGAGAGAGAGAGAGCGAGAAATAATGAAATAGAAACAGAGGGAGACAGACAGAGAGAAGGAGAGAGAGAGCAAAAGACAGAATATGCAGTGTGTCTGAAAACATATTGACTGAGAGATGTGTGTGTGTGTGTGAACGTGTGTGTGAGCATGTGTGTGTGGACACGTGCACAGAAGGTAATGACGTACACAGTAAAAGTGACTCCGGTGGGGTTGTCAATCTGGTCATCCCTCTTTCCAGGGCGAGAGAAATCAAACCCAAAGCACACAAACATCCGATCTGAACCCAGCGCAGAAAACTCAGACAGGCCGCGCGCGTGCGTGTGTGTGTGTGTGTGTGTGTGTGTGTGTGTGTGCGCACGCGCGCTGAACTCTCACTGATGCAGAGCCATTCAAATCAAATGCAGCGGCTCCGTCCACAAAGCATAAAGCCATCACCCAGCTCTGAGCAACGTACACATCCTCTGTGTGTGTGTGTGTGTGTGTGTGTGTGTGTGTGTGATTCACGAGCTCGAATCTCTGATGCACAGCGACACACAAATAAGACAACAGTCTGTACCTCATACAGCATACAGACCTCTGGCCACAGCATATCAATTTACCCCTTTTTAAGCTTTCAGATAAGCCAGAAATGTAGTCACACTCTAGAAGACAAAGTAGAAAGAAAGGAGGAGAAATAACATGAAGGAGAAAAGAAAAAAAAAAACGTTAGTCAATTTAATAATAATAAAAAAACAAAAAAAAAAAACAGCGAATTGTTAATTAATTAACACACTTTACCCCGAATGCAGTCAAGACGACGTTCAGTTTAGTTTCGTGTTCTGAATTTTCCTTCGTAAATTAATCTTAATTAATTAATCTGACTGGCTTCATCACAGTAACTGTAAAACTTTTGCGCTCGTTTCGCACACAGACATTAAAACGAAACTTGTTCACTTGCGGGCGCGAACTTAGTTTGACGTTAAACGCCCCTGAACGTGATCGACCGCATTTGGAGTAGAAACGTGCAAATTTGAGGTTTGAGTTGTCGTTCCTTTGCAGTGATCCGTTTTGTTAAATGGTGAAGTTCCGTAACCCGATCGCGATTAAAAGAGAAAGAAGAAAATGGCGCTACAAAGGAAGAAGGACGACACAAACCGACAGCTCTGCTGCTAACGCTAATGCTAACACCTCGTGTCCAGCAGCCTGCTCCAGCTCGCTGTTCTACAGGCAGAGAATCAGGGGACAGAGGAGTCACTGTGACGAGCTACTTCTCATTCCACGGGGTTTGTAAAGAGGCGACACAAAACGCTCCCCAGGGTGACTAAAGGGACCAAAGAGGCTCGATTGTCAAGCTGGGGTCGAGTGAAAACACACGGAAGAGTCGTTACTGTGGGGCTTTTTTTAGTTAAACAAGCAAAAACACAAATCTCTTGTTGGACTAGTGTTCCTTTGTGTTGTAACGTTTCCGGACGCTTCCACTCGACCACTAAAATCTAGGGAGAGCCATCAAGTGCTTGGCTCCAGACTAACCTACACCACACCCTGCAAACCAAACTGAGAATAAAAAGAGGGAGAGAGGGAGAGAGAGAGAGAGAGAGAGAAGAGGAGAGGGAGAGAGAGAGAGGGAGAGAGAGAGAAGACGAGAGAGAGAGAGAGAGAGAGGGGGAGAGAGAGAGGGAGAGAGAAGAGGAGAGGGAGAGAGAGGGAGAGGTAGAGGGAGAGAGAGGGAGAGAGAGAAGACGAGAGGGAGGGAGAGAGAGAGAGAGGGAGGGAGAGAGAGACCACGAGAGACAGTGAGAGAGAGAGACAGTGAGAGAGAGCGAGAGAGAGAGCGACAGAGAGAGAAAG
>NC_083470.1:25087621-25107621 GCF_030014155.1 Tachysurus vachellii | reverse complement strand
CCCCACTGTCTCTCTCGCTCTCCCTCCCCCACTGTCTCTCTCGCTCTCCCTCCCCCACTGTCTCTCTCGCTCTCCCTCCCCCCACTGTCTCTCTCGCTCTCCCTCCCCCCACTGTCTCTCTCGCTCTCCCTCCCCCCACTGTCTCTCTCGCTCTCCCTCCCCCCACTGTCTCTCTCGCTCTCCCTCCCCCCACTGTCTCTCTCGCTCTCCCCTCCCCCCACCCACTGTCTCTCTCCCTCTCCCCTCCCCCTCTCAGTCTCCCTCCTCTCTCCCTCTCCTCTCATACATATATACATTCATACACCCACCCACCCCCACACCCACACACAAATAAATATAATTTGATAAACAAGTGTCTTTCAACATTGCTAGCTAAAGTACCTCAGAATGTTGGCCTGGAAGTGAAACATGCTCACTAGTGCAGTGCACGAGAGTGAACCCTAACCACCAAGTGTTCTAGACAAATCTTGATAATCCTAAAATATGGTAGAAATCAAGAAACGTTGGCGATAAAGTGTCCCTCTTTAAAGCACTCCAATGCAAGCTGGAAGAAAAGCTACTTCCTGCCTTTATGTTATCTCATTCCCTGCTTCTACGTGTAAATATTCAAATCCAGGAAGTAGCGGAACCAGGATGATTTACATACGAACCTCCAGGTTCCTTCACGCTGGAATCCGGACAGCTTGGAGCCACGTATTTCACCTGAAGCATCGTTTATCAAAAGTGTTTATTTTAGATTGTTTTGATTGAGTCATCAATGTTGGTTACAAAGTACATGAGCACTGTGTCTGAAGTGTTCCCTTAATCCTGACCACTACACATGGGACGCTGAAGTAGGAGGGGAGAACAAAAAAAAAAACATTGATCCATTTCAAAAAAGCAACAAACTATTTTCTCCTTTTGAGATGTTGCCATAGTAACAACTTCCAAAAAGGATGTCTTCGTAGTGACTCCTGACGACGCAATGCATTTTGGATACCAACAAAGGGCATTATCAGATACGTGACGCTGAACACTAGCTGTGTTCAAAACGACATACCGCACACTACGTCCTACGCTATTAACTCTACTGCCTGGCGTATGAATGTTAGAAGAAGTTGCATCGTCTCAAATACAACGTTGACGCATTTTTCCGTTTTCCAGCCGGCTACGAACGATAAAGTCAAACGTGATAAGATGCTGCTTGCTTTATATTCTTGCGAGTTCCAAGTGTATGAAGTGTCCAACCTGTCCCACACCTGTCTCAACGCACTTGTATGGAGGGACACTAGTGACTATGAGACTGAAAAGACTGACTACTGTGAAGTGAATGGTTTTGGACACGGCCGTTATTTTTGTTATGAAGAAGTGTGAATGTGTTTTTTTCTTTTTGAACTATACCACAATAATTAAGTGTGAACGCAGCCTTAGAGTGCTAACCTAAAACTTGCACCGGTTTGAGAGTCAGCAGCAGCCTTGCTAACGGCAAATATCACAAAGAGGCAAAGCTGGACTATCTGGTATCTCTCCACAAAACGCCCCAGACAAAGTTCCTCAAACAGGAAGAGGGGTGTGAACTGTGTGTTGTTTTGACGCGGCTTCGAGAAAAGAAACCGTGCAGGCCGAAGGCTAACAGGAAGAAGCTGAAAAGAGTGCAGCGAGCAAGTCAGAGGCTGCCGTTTCAAAGAGAAGGCCAAGCTTGGCAGAACCTCCAAAAGCAAAACCAGCTTCGCGTCATTTCTTTTCTGGTCTACGTCGAGCGGGGCCGCACGGCTCCGGAGCAGGACGGCGAATTCGTTTAGAAACGTGCCGGAGCGCGTCACCAGAGCCCGATCTGTGCGTCCTGGTCTGGAGGTTCACAGCCCCGCTCGGTTCTTACTGATAAGCCGGGGTACGTCACGTTTCATAACTCCTCACCGAGTTTATCCGAAGACGTAATAATGTCGGTGGGGACGCACGAGTCCAGATCGGCATCCATGATCCCCAGAGGGTCCAGCTGCGCGACATGGTGACCCCGGATCTACAGGAGACATCGCAGCCGCAGGGACGAGGGGAGAAACGGGGAACGGGGCAGAGAATGCAAGAGCACCCACGGTGGGAGAAGATGGAAGTGCAAATAAGGATGGAGTGGTGAAAGGTGGAAAGAAAAGAAAGAAGGGCGGATATAAAAGGAAAGGAATAGAGAGAGAAAGAGAAAGAGGAAGGGTAGGATGGGGTGGGGAGTTGGGGAAAGCCACAATAACACAAAACAGGCTCATTAATGATGTTCTGCAGAACTGTGAAGGGGACAGAAAACATCTCACCAACATGCTGGTACCCAGTAGCTACTGGGGCTTCGTCAAAATTTACACAACTGATGCCGAGCGGGTCGAGGTTGGCATTATGATGCCCCATGACCTGGAAACAAGGCAACAGCAGTCACAAGATACCAGGACACAAACTTACCGTACCGAGTCGGGGGCACCGAGCTCTTCATCTTAAGAATCAAAACTCTACAGAAACAGTAGAAACCTTTCGTCGTTATATACCAGGGCTGTGAAAACTCCTCCCCTTTCCGTGTTCACTAATACCTCTACGATGCAGAATCAGCTGCATTTCTTTTACTTTTATTACACATTATCTGTTAATGTTCATATATTTTTAAACAAATCTATTCACTTATTTTTATGATCTTCTGTAAATAACGTCCAATAAATGTAGCTTATTAACAAGCTTCACCTCCATCCTCCTCTGAACCAAAACATATAACTCCGCCCACTTTGTTTCTATTGGTCTATTCACAGAGCTCGTGAATTCACAAGTAAAATTTGACCTAAACTTTTCATCCATCATTCAAAACGTACATATATTACGGTAGAACGGCCAAACAACACGGCTGTCAAAATATCGAGCGTGTGATAAGTCACTTCCAAATACAGCTGCGGACAAATAATTTAAATATCGATATCTTTCATTTAATAAACAAACATTTTTCTACACAATTTTGTCCTGTGTCATCGTTTTTTTATTTTTTTTTTTAAATAAATCATTTCGTACGAGCGACGTCGACGGCAACCTTTCCAAGGTTTTTAACAATTTTTATCGTCTCTCTCATGGTACATATTGTTTATTGTAAGAAGAACGTGTCATCGTCATGGCAACCGCCAGAATCATCTCACTTATATATATCTTTCTATAATAATTTCTAAGGATGCAATTCCAAAAGAAAAGCCAGCCCTGGTATATACAGACTTTTTATACACAGACTTTACAGGAATTTACAGCAGACTTACCTCGTCTTACCTAAAGATGGACGAGAATCAGACATGAACACAGATTCGCGCTCTTTATTAAAGGAGATGTATGAGAAACAGCAGTGATAAGGGGATAAAAATAATCAGATGTACAGATGTGTGTGTGAGATATTACAGCTCAGATCAAATCACAGTATTATTATAAAAAAAAAAAAGGTGCATTAATCAAATCTGGTTAATCAGATTATCAGACACGAGCCCCGCGCAGCCCTGACAACCCCAAAGACGACTTCTCCGTACTGAGCTTTCACACGTCTAAGGGCAAAAACATTATAAAAATATTTATTTTACTTACACACAGGGTTTCTGGTCACCAGCAGAGGAAATAAAGACTGCAGCTTAAATGTTTTAGTTAAGAAAAGTGGAAGAGTTTCACACTTTCGACCCATTATTGAGATAGCGTATTAATAATTGCCTTAGCCTTGTGTGGTACGTTACATATACAAGATAAAAAAAAGAGCATAATGATTTAAGAGGTCTGGTTTTATTAGGGTTAAAGGGTTGTGTGATATTTTTAAACTGTGACATTTAAAGGTGGGGTCGCCGTCGTTTGAGAAACGCTTCAGAAAACTGAGTCGGGCCGCCAAACAAAACTAATGTGTAGCCAATGAGCAGAAAGGGGCGTGTCTTGTCTATGTGGGCGGAGAGAGTGTTCAGTGCGCATGTGTGACATTATCAGAAAGCGGTTTTAACATTGACATGGAGGATAAAAACAAAGAAAGAAAGAGAAGAAAGGTTTACGATAAGGTAAGAAGTAGGACGTGTTAATATAGGATCAGCTTTCCAGCGCTGGAGAGAACTGAAGGAGCAGGAAGTTGGTCACATATTCACAGATTGGAGTTTCCTGAGTCAATAACTCCTGAGCTAAACGCTGTTACTACACAAATAACACCTCTTTTCTATCAGCTATGATAAAGACACATTTCTTTCCATTAGTTGCCTGGGTTACGTATGTATGTGTGGGCGGAGCTATCAATACATTGGTGGGACCCATTTGGGTTAGGGGCGTGTTTGTTTCGGTGATTTCAAACGTCAACGTCGGCTTTCAAACAACGGAGACCCCACCTTTAATTAGGGGATACATCATGAGACTCAATGTCTTTATCTAGAATTTAATTGAATCTAAAAAACATAAATAAAAATAAATTAAAAACATGTTTTATTCAAGAATTGTATTTTATTTATTTATTTATTTTTAAACATAAAATTTTCCTCTCAGAGATCCAAACTGTAAAAAATCCCATTTGGGGTTTTCAGGACTCCAAAAGATCCACCTGATTTTTTAGCATCATCTGAAAAATTGGATGAAACATTTCTCCAAAGTCCAACGTTGTTAAACAAGCCTGAAGTTTCTGATTTGTGGGATTTGGTGTCTTGGACGTACCTGATAAGCTCTGATGAGTGACTGCACAGCCAGATGATCCTCCACCAGCTTCTCCACGTTGGGCTGAGCACCGACCAGCATCTGGGCCTGCGTCAGCTCGGCCAGGCCCATGCCCAGCGGAGGAGGACTCTGGTAGGCGGTGCCTGGTGGAGCCCCGGCGTTAGCGTTCCTGAAGAAAATGTCCCAAGACTAGAAAGACGTCGGAAAGACGAGCGCAGATTAGAGAAGGAAGGTAGGATTAAAGAGCACATATTTCAGGTTCATCCACACACACAGCACACATTTTATATGCTCTTTAGATTATAATTTGTACGAAGATGGCATCTTTAGAAGTTTTGCCAGCCCGTCCTTGGAGTATGGGCTGCTTTCAGCTCTTTTTTTTTTCGATATCTCCAAGTCCGCAGCTTTGTACCCAAATGCCTTCCCAATTTTCCCTCTGTACCCCCAAGCAACCCTGGGAGAGTATAGTCATGTTCACTCCACACCAGCGTAGTAGTTTGATTTCCCGGATATACGGTTTCATTTTATCTCTCAATAGCTGTAATACAGATAAAACCAGGACCGCTTGGGTGGAGGAGTTAGGGCTGCAGTTTGGCGACGAACGGTGGGAGAAAGCCGTAGATAGGATACGGTCTTCCACTTCCTGTGCCTGCCTCAGTCTCGTTCAGTTTAAAGCCCTATTCGGACGGGATTAGTTTTACGTGGGGACGTGGAGTAATGCAATTTTACCTCAGGACGTCTGTAATATTAATTGGCCAATTCGCACGGGACAAGACGTCTCAGTAAAACTAGCAGAAGTGGGAGGGGTAACTCGCTTTACACACCACAGTAACCTCCTTGTCGTCATGTGCGTATGACGTTGCTTCCTGTTATCACGTGCGCAAACAGACAACATGGCGCCTCCATGCTTGCAAAACGTGCCAAAAACTACTTTTAAACAGGAAATGACGGAATTTTACCGTACATATTTACAGCGGGTCTATTCGGACGGGATTAGTATTACCTGAGGTCATTTTTCCGGACCTTTTTACAGAAGGTAAAAGTCGCCGTAATCTTTACTGACATTGTCCGTAATGATTACCGAGACTAAAATCACAGAGAAGCTCTGGTAATATTATTTTACTTTAATTAATTAATTACTTTACCCCCACGTCCCCACGTACAACTAATCCCGTCCGAATAGGGCTTAAGGTTTTGTACAGAATTCATCTTTCCAAATCTAAACAGGCAAAAATCTATCCTGGGGTTGAGGACAGATGTGACAGATGTCATGCTTCCCCCAGTCATTTAAGTCATATGTTTTTTTTCTGTGCCCAAAATTACATGCATTCTGTAACAGGTTTTTTCGGCATTATGTCCTCCGTATTTGAAGTGCAATTGACGCCATGCCCACTGATCGCTATATTTGGTATTACCAATGAGTCAGTATCACTGAGTTCTGTACACAAGGATGTTTTAAGCCTTCTCATCTTTGTTGGCCAGACGTTGTATACTTCTACACTGGAAAGCAATAAGATGTCCCTCCATCTCTCAGTGGTTTAAGGATTTGATGTTTTTTCTAAAGTTGGAGAAAATAAAATATACACTGAGGGGTTCTACTGACACTTTTTTTTTTTTTTTTTTTTTACAAGTGGCAACCTGTTATTTCTTATTTTAGGAGACTACGCGTGTTACCCGATTAAAGTTCTAACTCGGTCAAAAATTGGACTGTATGCATAACCTTTCTTCCGTTTCTTCAGTTGTTTTAACAGGGGGATGTGGGGTGTTTGGGCGTGTGTGTGTGTGTGTGTGTGTCTGGGGGTTTGTTTTTGTTTTGGGTGGCGGGGTGGGGGTGCTTGCTCTTTGTTGTTTGAAAAAGGAAAATGGAGAATTTCTGTATACATTCTTGTATTTGTGATTGTTAGTTTTTCAATATAAATAAATAAATAAATAAATAAATAAAATATGCTCTTTAGATATTGTTTTTAACTCAGTAAAAGCTTGGAAACGAGCCAATGAACCGGATCAGACGTGTTAGAGTAAGGAGGTCGTCCGGCAGCGACCTCAGAACAGACCCGAATAAAATTTGCCTAACAAAAAGCCAATCCATTCGGACAGGAAAGGAAGCGAGACATGAAAATAGAATCAACTTAGCGGTTAAACCAAACCAGGCAAACAAGTTGGTCATACGGAGAAGGATTTAATCCCACAAGAAAAAATAAAAACGCTTCAGCTTTAACAAGAGAAAACGTAGCAGTGTTAAATTAAAAAAGCAGCTCAGATCGTTTTCCTCGGGTTTCATCATTTCTACCACACGGGGTTAAAGGAGGGGTTTCTGTAGGACTGCAGTCACACTAGCTGCCTTAAAAAGTCACCACATCTAAACATCTATTGTGTCGAAAACAAGGCCGTAAAGAACAAGCATAAAGAGCTGATTTGATGCATAAAAAAGAATGATCATCAAAATATAAATAAATAAATACAAAAAGACTGAAAACAACAAAAAAGGAAAGAAAATGTAAATTGAGCCGCTGCATTTAAACAAAACAAACCAAACCAAACGGTGAGGCTTAAACAAAGCGACCGGTCCAACAGTACTGCTATAAAACTGTGCTGCCTGATAAATCTGTAGCTTGGGGAATTTTATTAACGATTAAAAAAGTCACTGCAAAAAGTGTGAGAAACACAGCCCTGTAAATCCAGTCTAGATAACGCCTGAAAAAGTGAAGCGAAACTGTGCAGATAAAAAGCAGACTCTGATCAGACTCCATTGAGTCCTTCTTTATAGAAAATGGAAGTCAATCAGTCAATCACACTGTCACATAGTCACACAGTCAGTCACACAGTCAGTCAATTACATACTCACACAGTCAGTCAGTCAATCACAAGGTCAGTCATTCAGTCAGTCACACAGTCAGTCACACAGTCAGTCACACAGTCAGTCAGTCACACTGTCAGTCACACTGTCAGTCACACTGTCAGTCACACTGTCAGTCACACTGTCAGTCTGTCAGTCACACTGTCAGTCACACTGTCAGTCACACTGTCAGTCACACTGTCAGTCACACTGTCAGTCACACTGTCAGTCACACTGTCAGTCACACTGTCAGTCACACTGTCAGTCTGTCAGTCACACTGTCAGTCTGTCAGTCACACTGTCAGTCTGTCAGTCACACTGTCAGTCTGTCAGTCACACTGTCAGTCTGTCAGTCACACTGTCAGTCTGTCAGTCACACTGTCAGTCTGTCAGTCACACTGTCAGTCACACTGTCAGTCACACTGTCAGTCACACTGTCAGTCACACTGTCAGTCACACTGTCAGTCACACTGTCAGTCAGTCACACTGTCAGTCAGTCACACTGTCAGTTAGTCACACACTCAATCACACAGTTAGACAGACAGTCACACGGTCACTCACTTAATCACACGGTCAGTCATTCACAGTAAGTCAGTCAGCCAGACACTTGCAGAGTCAGCCAGTCAGTCGCACAGTCAGCCAGTCAGTCGCACAGTCAGCCAGTCAGTCGCTGTCAGTCGATTTAGCACGCTATACACGAAGCAGAGGCAGAGACTGACCTTGTAATAATAATTACTGGAGTATGTCCACATCCTCTGGTGTCCTGTAACGTGACACACAGCCGTGTAATCCGCACAGCACACGAGTGAAGGGTCACTCAGAGGCAGGAGCAATAAAATCGCCTCTGACCACGTTCATCACCACGGACACCTTCGTCTTATCATCTTATACCTTAAACCATCATACTACATCAACCTGAACATCAGACTATTCACATTTTATTTATAGAACAGAGAAATAGACAGGCCTGGTGATGATAATATAACATCAGTATCTTCAGTCATGTCACAAAACCACTTTTCTGAAATATAATATGTAATAAAACTTTTTTCAATACTAAATATATATATATATATTTATTTATTTATTTATTTTTTTTTTTACAAGCATTTATTTGAGCCACGGGGACAAAAAGGGAAAACTTAGATCTCAATATTTCACTCCTGCTGATCTGGTCATCATTAAGTATCCAGGCTAGTAAAAAGGTTTGTGGGGGAAAAAAAAAAAAGTTTCCCTCGGATCGAGAACAATCCCTCAGCATCAACTGTTCCAAGGGGATTTACATAAAAGCATCTGGCAAATAAATAAAAGTAAACAATGACGTTGGAGCATCAGAAGGAAGTGAAACCCTGAGCGAAGGCACCATGTTCGTCTGAAGACGACGAAACAGACGGAAAGAATTAAAAATCGCTTCACTCCTTTACAGAGCAAAGAACACACGAATGGCCGTATTCCTCTGTGCTCTAGAGGACGCAGTCTGCTGGGTTCATCTGTACAAGCTGAGCAAGGAGTGAAAGGAAAAAAGAAAATAATAAAATCAGGTGGGATTTCAAATCATCGTACAGCTCATTTGCTCACTTCAGCTCGAGCGGTCCGCTGTAAAGTGCGTCGTAGGACAGTTTAGCCGACGAAGCGCAAGGAAATGACGCGCTACATTTAACCTGAATGACACGCTCCACTACACATAAAGCTCGGACCATACGAGTAAAATCGCCATCCTGGCTCCCGAAGGCATTGATACGATACAGGATCCGCATCAACAAAATGATCCGTTAGCAAATATCCAAGAATAAAAAATTAAATGTCTGAAAAATAAGGCAACATTACTTCATTCATTCATCTTCTACCACTTATCCGAACTACCTCGGGTCACGGGGAGCCTGTGCCTATCTCAGGCGTCATCGGGCATCAAGGCAGGATACACCCTGGACGGAGTGCCAACCCATCACAGGGCACACACACACACTCATTCACTCACACAATCACACACTACGGACAATTTTCCAGAGATGCCAATCAACCTACCATGCATGTCTTTGGACCGGCGGAGGAAACCGGAGTACCCGGAGGAAACCCCCGAGGCACGGGGAGAACATGCAAACTCCACACACACAAGGTGGAGGCGGGAATCGAACCCCGACCCTGGAGGTGTGAGGCGAACGTGCTAACCACTAAGCCCCCCATAAAAAATAAATAAAATAAAAAAAATAAATTATCCTTTTTTTTTTTTTTTTTTTTACATCAAATCAGCTCTGTCTAACTCCTCCATGTCCTTTTGACTTACTTTTCTATAAAAAAAAAAATATATATATAACAGTAAATGCCACACAATTTATCAGGATAACGAATTTAGTGTCGTATCAAACCCTAAAGTAAACATTTATTTTTTTAAAAATAATTTAAAAAAAAATTCGCTTGTACACGAAACCGAGAGGACAAACGTCAAATATCTCCGTTCTGATAAACGTATATTTTTTTTCGACCCAATTTTTTTTGGAATTTATTAAAATAACAAGCTCACGCAAGAACATCGCAACCCAAGAGCCCCAGGCTAGCTGTGTGTGTATTTAGTTTAGTTTATTATGACATTAGTGACGAGTCCAGTGTTGATCAATTCAGCAGAAATGTTTGTTTATCAGGTAACTGGTTTAGTGAGAGTCAAGTTTCAAAGAGTTTAATGAAGGAAAGCAACTGCTGATCAATTTTGTGAAGTAAAAACTTCCTCCATATGAACAAAACTGTTCTACAGAGTTAAGCTTTCGGTCCCTAACGTGGAAAATATTTCTCGGTTGAAATTTCTCGCCGCTAACTCGTCGTCTCTGGGGCTCCTAAATCTGTGTTCGGATTAAAACCGACTCAGCAGCTTGGTGAGATTCTGGCACGGCTTAAGAAGGGAGAACCGGAAATCACCGCTGTGCTGGTTTGGAATAGTTTTTTGGCTCAGTTTGTCAACGATCCTCTCAGCAACAGCAACAACAACAGTGTGATTAATACTGACAGAGCAAGACAGATATATACTTATATATTAAAACAGACACAACCCATTCAGGAGGATTTGCAAAAAGTGTTTCATAGGAAGAGTTTATAAACAATTTCCAAATGAAACGTACAGTTTGTGCGGCAGATTAAAGGCGTGATATTCCGAGACAGACGAAAATTTTAGAGATTAGGAATGAAGCAATGTGATCGAATTACCGAATTACGATACGAGACATTTCTGACACATGAAATGCTAAAAAAAAATAAAAAGGAGGAAAATAGAAAAGAATATATGTAAAAATGTTAACAGTTTTAAATTTAAAACGTACATCAGCTGCTTATGTGAGGATATCTCGGGTAAAACGTATATTGAAATCGTTCCTGACCGTGTTGATAAAACATGGAGGTCAGTAAGTGTGCAGCAGTGAAAGCCTTCATTAGCTGCTCGTCCTCTTCCTCTTACCTTGTGCACACTCTTGGGGTTCTCCAGCCAGGCGTAGTACATCTCCTCCACATAGTTCGAGCTCGTGCCGTTCAGAAACGGCTCGGCGGCCACCGGCGCGGTGTAGCGCCTGATTGGCTGAAACGTCCTGAGTGTGGCCGCGGGCCTCTGCTGTGTCAGGGTCTTGGCGCTCTGTGAGGCCGTGATCGGCCGAAGCCGCGCCGCACAAGTCCTTAAGCGGTGCATCGCAGTCCGATAAAAGAGAGAGAGAGAGAGAGAGAGCGCTCACTCTCAAACAAAACAGCACACGTTCCCGGGTGTTCCTGCTGCCAGTACGGAGAACAACACGTCACCTCCCGAGTCCCAGGCGGAAGACGAACCACTTTCTGACGTCCAACAGACCGATTTCTATTTCCAGGGCAACAGAGAGATCCGTCAACTTCTTTCCCAGCCTGGAAAATCGAATAAATACAGTTAATTATACAAACAAACAAACAAACAACAGCAAATTTCTGCAGCTTAAGTAGAGATTAATCTCTGACAGAAATTAAAGGTGCAGTCTGTAACTTTAAGGAGTGTTTTAAACTACAGTGGTCAGTGATGTATTTCCAAGTCAAACCGCTCTGTGGGGATTGGGTAAAGGGAGTGAGGGTTGGGTGGGGCATTGGGGCAGATTGAAGTCTTTAACGTCCCACACAAAACACCAGCAAAGACACCAACCGCCCTTTAACGAATTCACAAGGATGACACGTAGACACGCAAAAACGATGTAAAGGGTAAAATGGCTTCCTCCAGATTTAGACAGAAGGTCAGATAGAGCTACGAGTTGGACAGGTGGAGAGCAGCTGGAGTCCAGCCCAAGTTTCCACCCAAATCTTTAACCGCACGTCCTGAAGTGTTTTATTCCGCTCACACCATACAGTTTATCCATTTAGAGTTAGTAATGTTAAATGTTATGTTAGAACATCCTCTTCCCTGAAGACACCCGACACTGGAGACTCCTTCCCTAAATTGTACACAAAATGTCGGCTTACAGAAAAATGGAGCGTTACAAGCAAAGCGTAACAGCGTAACAAACACGAATCTGAAAGAAAAAAAAAAACAAGTACATTGTATCCTAGTGACAGCACCGTGTTTAAACACACACACACACACACACACACACACACTTTACATCTTATCAGTATACATTAACCGTTTGACATCACGAGGCAAAGTACAACATGACCACTATTAGTGTATTATATTTATAACAGTTTCATTTGTGCTTCCTCTTTACTGCCACACTGAAGAAATTATATTAGTCATTGTTTCTGAGCAACTTCAGCTAACACGCCGTCACATGATCGTGTAAGCAGTTAAGGTTAAGAGAAGGTTAAAGATGTTAACACACATCTCATTTAAAGGGCATTTTGGAAGTGTGAGCAAGTGAGAGAGAGAAAATAGACAAAAAACAAAAAATAAATAAGAACACTGAGGAATAAATACACAAATCGTTGCAGTTTCAGGAAATGAATAAACTCCAAAGTGACATTGGGCTCCATAACATGACAAACTCTACGCCACGGTATCAGAGACACGACGTCCTGTATGAAAGTGGATAAGATCTGAATGTCCCTTTGGCCCGTCGTCATCTCATATCAGATCTGATGACCTTTGCTCTTATTCCACATAAAGCGCCTTAAAGATCCTCAAACCCAGGGGTTCATAGCTGTTCAAAGCAAATCAAGACTCACCTTTTGGACAGTTAAAGCCACTATAGACATTTTTAAACACTGATATTTACAAAACACACAAGAGGTCTATAGTACCTTGTGTACGGCTTTTACCCTCTTATGAGAATCAGAAACAGGTTTATCGGCCAAGTGTGTTGTCACACACAAGGAATTTGGTTTGTTTGTGACTCTCAATAGTACAGACATAAATAACACTATACTATACAAACCGTACAAGACAAAGCAGATGATGAGATACAATATAGACAGAATGAGTATTAAATATAAATACAGAATATATGACTGATCAGTTGTGTACATAAAGTGTGAGAAGCGCATGGTAGTGCAGATAACAATATTGTGTAATATTATGCTTTTGTACAATATACACCAGCGGTAGTGTGTGTAACGTATACGGACGATGTGATGACTGACAGTTCTGATAATGCAGTACTTATAGATATGAAGCAGTGAATATAATTATGGTGAGTTGTTGATCAGGGTGATTGTCTGGGGAAAGAAACTGTTCCTGTGTCTGGCAGTTTGGGTAAACAAAGCTCTGTAGCACCTTATTTATTCTTCTGGAAGTTTCTCCTTTAGTGTATTTTATTGTTTTTCCAGTTTAAATAAGAGTTTGGCTTGTTTTCTAACGTGCCATATGAATAAAAATTTAATTTTAAGACTGTTCATGCTTCACAAACTCCATGACAACAGACTGTAAGACTGACTAATGAAACGTCGGGCAGCACGTTTAAGGCTACTGAAACGTCGGGCAGCACGTTTAAGGCTACTGAAACGTCGGGCAGCACGTGTAAAGCCTACTGAAACGTCGGGCAGCGCGTGTAAAGCCTACTGAAACGTCGGGCAGCGCGTGTAAAGCCTACTGAAACGTCGGGCAGCGCGTGTAAAGCCTACTGAAACGTCGGGCAGCGCGTGTAAAGCCTACTGAAACGTCGGGCAGCGCGTGTAAAGCCTACTGAAACGTCGGGCAGCGCGTGTAAAGCCTACTGAAACGTCGGGCAGCACGTGTAAAGCCTACTGAAACGTCGGGCAGCACGTGTAAAGCCTACTGAAACGTCGGGCAGCACGTGTAAAGCCTACTGAAACGTCGGGCAGCACGTGTAAAGCCTACTGAAACGTCGGGCAGCGCGTGTAAAGCCTACTGAAACGTCGGGCAGCGCGTGTAAAGCCTACTGAAACGTCGGGCAGCGCGTGTAAAGCCTACTGAAACGTCGGGCAGCGCGTGTAAAGCCTACTGAAACGTCGGGCAGCGCGTGTAAAGCCTACTGAAACGTCGGGCAGCGCGTGTAAAGCCTACTGAAACGTCGGGCAGCACGTGTAAAGCCTACTGAAACGTCGGGCAGCACGTGTAAAGCCTACTGAAACGTCGGGCAGCACGTTTAAAACTACTGAAACGTCGGGCAGCACGTTTAAAACTACTGAAACGTCGGGCAGCACGTTTAAAACTACTGAAACGTCGGGCAGCACGTTTAAAACTACTGAAACGTCGGGCAGCACGTTTAAAACTACTGAAACGTCGGGCAGCACGTTTAAAACTACTGAAACGTCGGGCAGCACGTTTAAAACTACTGAAACGTCGGGCAGCACGTTTAAAACTACTGAAACGTCGGGCAGCACGTTTAAAACTACTGAAACGTCGGGCAGCACGTTTAAAACTACTGAAACGTCGGGCAGCACGTTTAAAACTACTGAAACGTCGGGCAGCACGTTTAAAACTACTGAAACGTCGGGCAGCACGTTTAAAACTACTGAAACGTCGGGCAGCACGTTTAAAACTACTGAAACGTCGGGCAGCACGTTTAAAACTACTGAAACGTCGGGCAGCACGTTTAAAACTACTGAAACGTCGGGCAGCACGTTTAAAACTACTGAAACTTCAGGACCATTTTTAAAACTACTGAAACTTCAGGACCACGTTTAAAACTAATGAAACTTCCCAGAGCAGCTAAACTAAACACTAAAACCCTCCAAAAGTCGTTCAAGAATGATTTGTTTTAACCTCCAAAATGTCTAATGTTATAAAAGGAGTAAATAACAGCCCTTAAATGTGTCCACCAGCTCCTATGTGACCGCTCAACACCTTAATGTTTTGACCTTGTATTCGCTCCACTCTAACAGCCAACTCCACACGCCCAAATAAGGATCCTCCGCAAACGCTTATTGGTTACGTCAATATAAATCCCGCCCATCACACAGCACGTCCAGTACTCCGATTGGCTACAACTCCTGTCAATCAGTTTGTCCTTTTCGCTAAACATGGGGTGGCTCGCGGAAAATGCTAGTCGCTGCTAAGCTAAGGCAACTCCCAGCGTTATCCGAGTCGTAGCGTGTTCCTGTTACTATAGAGCTTCCTAAGCTTTAACTACACACACAACACCATGTCGGAATGATGTAAAAAGAATGAGAGAGACAGCATTATAACAAATAAACCGGCGCACATGTGGCATTCGTGCTAACTAGCGGCGATACGATACTGCGGCTGTGTCCTAATTAGCACCACACACACTACACAAGTGCACTTCACTAAGGGAGAGACGACGGTACGTGTAGCGCACTATATGTGCTCTGTGGTGCTTATTGAAACCGAGCCGGTGTAATGGAGCCGGACAGCTAAATCTGGGGTATTTATTCATAAACACGGTGCAGTTGTGAAAGATAACGCACTAAATATGTGTTGTGTGGGTTAATTTGACTTAAATAAGCGATCAGTCTCCAAAGAAAAACACGTTGTTCGTTGTTTAACCTGCCGCTCTGCATTGTATTATTATTATTAATAGTCATATAAACCACACCCGAAACACTACTTACTTGTAGCAGAGTTTCCGGTTGAGGTGAATTATTTGCACACCCGAATTTAAACTAAGACGATTAAAATCCTCCGTCCGGCGTCCTGATGCCCTTTGCGTCGCTCCAGCTGGGGGGGAGGAAAGAACCGGAAGTTGAAATCTCAAACCCGGTGACGCCACGTGCTGTGTGACGCCACAACCCCACTTTCCCGCGATAAGTTGCCCACGTCTAGTGACTAACGTCTAGTCTGACCTGCCAATGTCTGATCAAACTCTGACCAGCTAATGTCTGATTAAACTCTGACCTACTAATGTCTGATTAAACTCTGACCTGCCAATGTCTGATTAAACTCTGACCTGCCAATGTCTGATTAAACTCTGATCTGCTAATGTCTGACTAAACTCTGATCTGCTAATGTCTGACTAAACTCTGACCTGCCAATGTCTGATTAAACTCTGACCTGCCAATGTCTGATTAAACTCTGATCTGCTAATGTCTGACTAAACTCTGATCTGCTAATGTCTGACTAAACTCTGATCTGCTAATGTCTGACTAAACTCTGATCTGCTGTCTGACTAAACTCTGATCTGCTAATGTCTGATTAAACTCTGACTTGCTAATGTCTGACTAAACTCGGACCTGCTAATGTCTGACTAAACTCTGACCTGATAATGTCTGCCTAAACTCTGACTAAACTCTGACCTGATAATGTCTGCCTAAACTCTGACTAAACTCGGACCTGCTAACGTCTGACCTGCTAATGTCTGACTAAACTCGGACCTGCTAACGTCTGACTAAACTCAGACCTGCTAATGTCTGACTAAACTCGGACCTGCTAACGTCTGACTAAACTCGGACCTGCTAACGTCTGACTAAACTCGGACCTGCTAATGTCTGACTAAACTTGGACCTGCTAATGTCTGCCTAAACTCTGACTAAACTCTGACCTGCTAATGTCTGACTAAACTCAGACCTGCTAACGTCTGACCTGCTAATGTCTGACTAAACTCGGACCTGATAATGTCTGCCTAAACTCTGACCTGATAATGTCTGCCTAAACTCTGACTAAACTCGGACCTGCTAACGTCTGACCTGCTAATGTCTGACTAAACTCTGACCTGCTAATGTCTGACTAAACTCGGACCTGCTAATGTCTGCCTAAACTCGGACCTGCTAATGTCTGACTAAACTTGGACCTGCTAATGTCTGACTAAACTCTGACTAAACTCGGACCTGCTAACGTCTGACTAAACTCAGACCTGCTAACGTCTGACCTGCTAATGTCTGACTAAACTCGGACCTGCTAACGTCTGACTAAACCCGGACCTGCTAACGTCTGACCTGCTAACGTCTGACTAAACTCGGACCTGCTAACGTCTGACCTGCTAATGTCTGACTAAACTCGGACCTGCTAACGTCTGACGTCTATATTAAAAGACAAATTGTGGGAAAAAAATGCAAAAAAGTTGAAATAATACTAAGCACAGATCTGGAACTGATCTGTAACTTAACACACAGTCAGCCAGAGGCTCAGAAGTGACACAACGCAGGCGTTTGTATAGAATCATGACAGTAATATTTATTTTCATGTGCAATAGCCAAATCAAAATCTTCAGCAAACACGTCACAAAGCAACCCAGAGAGTCTTCGAGTTCGTTCTCGATTCGGTTTAAACACTGCAATAATATCATCTTACAACACAAGTTCCCATCCATTTACAGTAATAACAATACGTTTGTCTTCGTTTTTGTTTTGTTGGGATCAAAGTGCAACTTTGTTCCTCAAACAGCGCTGAGAGGAGCTGGAAGTATCGGGAACACAGTGCAATCAGAACGATATGAAACAGACGGAAAAGAAAGGAAGAAAAATCAATTCAGACCAGATGCTCGGTGTTATTAGAGACCGTATGGCACTTTCTCTCTCTCTCTCTCTCTCACACACACACACACACACACACACACACACACACACACACACACACACACAACACACACACACACACACACACACACACACACACACACACACACACACACACACACACACACACACACACACACACACACACACACACACACACACACACACATTAGTGAATGCTTAACAAACAGCTGTGTGTGATTTGAATATTGAATGAATATTGCATTACTGGATCTGAACAGGGTTCTCTGACACATAGCCCTTTAAAGATGATATAAAATAAGGCTTTAATTTCTCAGATTAAACCCAGACAAGATATTTTACACCACAATACAACCGTTTCTAATTAAAAAAATGACATGAAAAGAATCACACTAAGCTTTTAGAGGTTTATCTGCTCGGAGAGAGATAAATATATATATAAAAGTTCAACAAAAGAGGAAGAAACTCCGACAGTGCACCGAGTTTGTTTATATTGCAGGATTAAACTATGACCTTTCGTTTTGAAACAGAAGAAACACACGGCATCTTCCAAACCAGATCGGGGAAAAAAATAAAAAATAAAAATAAAAAAATAATTAAATGGCTTGTCATGTTTGCATCAATGGTATTTTGCATATATATTATTTTTCTTTTTTTTTAAAAATATATGTACATTTTCTATTTAGGACATCATGATTTGTTTTTACCTTTAAAGAAATGATTACAAACAAATACTTTCTCCCCCCCCCCCACCATTTTTATTTTATTTTAACTCCTGTTCATCTAAATGCATTTCCCATTTTTCAAATGGTGTCAAATTATTTTGAATAATAAGTTATATATATTTTTTAAAAACAGCATTTATGCGTCCAACGTAAAAGGCAGACGATGCAGAAACGGACAACTGATTGTTTTTTCTTTTATACTAAATCATATTATTCGTGTTAAATTTCATGCTTGCCGCATTAACGTCCCACGTTTGACACGGACAAAAAAAAAAAAAAAAAAAAAAGGCCTAATTACTCAGGAATCTTGACGTTAATGTACTGTTTTGTGCCGTAAATATACCAAAGTGCAATCGGCTGCAGTGGTTCTGGTCCTTTACATCCCATAATAATAACAAACGTAATAATACAAATCAGAGATTCAACTTGCTGCCATTGGAACCTCGAATCGGAGACATCGGGCCCGTTAGATCTCAGGTCCCGGCCTTTTCGTACGACTTCTGCTTAGCAGCTGTTTGATTGACAGGTGACAAATGGTTAAAAGCCGAGGAGGCGGAGTCATGTTCAGGGGGCAGGGGGTCACGTGAAAGCTCACACACACCGTCTGGGTTTTCTACACACACACACACACCTGTCCTGGATGTGTGTGGTATGTGTTATACAGGGGGAGGAGGGGCAGGTCTCTGAGGCAGGAGCTGACTGGCAGGAGGAGGGGGTCTGTGGGAGAGAGAGAGAGAGAGAGAGAGAGAGAGAGAGAGAAGGAGAGAGATATGAACTCAAATTCGCACACTTTTCTCAACATTTGTCTGTTTAAACACTCCTTTGAGGGTGGGATAAAGTGAGGGTTTGTGCGGTTACCGTGTGAACGCAGGGCGTGGAGGTCTGGCGGTGTACGGTGGCGCCGATGACGAGGTCTTACTCGTGTGAACCACCTGCACAGAAATGACACAACATGACAAATACACACACACACACACACACATCGGGTGTCTGACTGATCATTAAAAAAAGCAGTTAGTCAGTAAAGCAAGCAGTGAGCGGGAGGAGAATATTCCAGAAAGAACTGACGCCTACATCCGACACACACTCACTGAACACTAAAGGCATTGTGTGTATCGATGATACTGAAGTAGTAGATCGTGTGTGTATACTGTTTTATTATTATTCATTCTTCATTATTAAATTTATGAGATGTTCGATGTTAGGAGAAGCTTTGTCATCATTTAAACCTGTAAAATGCTACACAATTATCCTGTTGGTTTTTTTTTTTATTTATTTTTTTTTAAATGAAATAAAGTTTGCCCAAGACGGCCGCTCCGGTGTGCAGCTGCATGCTAGTAGCTAGTGCTAGTGTGTTCATGTCTCTAGATGAGATACGTGAGACACGGTTTGGGATGTGGGTGAATACATTAGGTGCGAGTGTGAGACTTCATGAAATAAAAAAAAATTACAATAAGAAAAATAGCAGTTAGTTCTGCAGTAAATAGAGAGTGAAGTAGAATTTCTCCTGGACAAGCCATGCTTAAAGATGAGCATTTAATAGGGCTTTATAGCAGCACCACAAAACCTCTACACGGGTGACAGGATGGAGTGGAGAGCAGAGGAGAGGAGGAGCAGAGCAAGAGGAGAGGAGAGAAAAGCAGAGGGGAGGAGGAGAGGAGTAGCAGAGCAAGAGGAGAGGAGAGAGGAGAGAATAGATGAGAGGAGAGAATAGAGGAGAGAAGAGAAGATGAGAGGAGAGCAGGAGGAGAGGAGAGAAGAGGAGAGAATAGAACAGAGGAGAGGCGAGAACAGAAGAGAGGAGAGGAGAGCAGAAGGAGAGGATAAGAGTGGAGAGGAGAGAATAGAAGAGAGGAGAGCAGAAGGAGAGGAGAGCAGGAGGGGAGGAGAGCAGGAGGGGAGGAGCAGAGCAGAGCAGGAGAAGAGGACAGGAGGAG
>NC_083470.1:25077621-25082621 GCF_030014155.1 Tachysurus vachellii | reverse complement strand
CACGACACACACACACACGACACACACACACACACGACACACACACACGACACACACACACGACACACACCACACACGACACACACCACACACGACACACACGACACACACACACACGACACACACACGACACACACACGACACACACACGACACACACACGACACACACACAGACACGATACACACACACACACGACACACACACACGACACACACACGACACACACACGACACACACACGACACACACACGACACACACACGACACACACACGACACGACACACACACAGACACGACACACACGACACACACACACACGACACACACGACACACACGACACACACACGACACGACACACACACACACACAGACACGATACACACACACACACACACACACACACAGACACGACACACACACGACACACACACGACACACACACAGACACGACACACAGACACGACACACACACACACACACGACACACACGACACACACACAGACACGACACACACACACACACACACAGACACGACACACACACACAGACACGATACACACACACACGACACACACACACACGACACACACAGACACGATACACACACACGACACACATGACACGACACACACACAGACACGACACACACAGACACGACACGACACACACACAGACACGATACACACACACGACACACACGACACACACAGACACGACACACACACAGACACGACACGACACACAGACACGACACACACAGACACGACACGACACACACACAGACACGATACACACACACGACACACACAGACACGACACACACACAGACACGACACACACACAGACACGACACACACAGACACGACACACACACAGACACGACACACACAGACACGACACACACAGACACGACACGACACACACACAGACACGATACACACACACGACACACACAGACACGACACGACACAGACACAGACACGACACAGACACAGACACGACACAGACACGACACAGACACGACACACACACACACGACACACACACACACACACACACGACACACACACACACGACACACACGACACACGACACACACGACACACACACGACACACACACAGACACGATACACACACACACACGACACACACACACGACACACACACGACACACACACGACACACACACGACACACACACGACACACACACAGACACGATACACACACACGACACACACGACACACACAGACACGACACGACACAGACACGACACAGACACAGACACAGACACGACACAGACACGACACAGACACGACACACGACACACACACACACGACACACGACACACACACACACGACACACACACACACGACACACACGACACACACGACACACACGACACACACACACACGACACACACGACACACACCACACACGACACACACGACACACACACGACACACACACAGACACGATACACACACACACACGACACACACACACGACACACACACGACACACACACGACACACACACGACACACACACGACACACACACAGACACGACACACACACACGACACACGACACACACACACGACACACACGACACACACGACACACACGACACACACGATACACACACACACACAGACACACACACACACAGACACACACACACACAGACACACACACACACAGACACACACACACACAGACACGACACACACACGACACACACACGACACACACACGACACACACACGACACACACAGACACGACACACACACAGACACGACACACACACACGACACACACACACGACACACACACACGACACACGACACACACACACGACACACACGACACACACACACGACACACACACACACGACACACACGACACACACGACACACACGACACACACGACACACACGACACACACGACACACACACAGACACGACACACACACACACGACACACACGACACACACGACACACACGACACACACGACACACACGACACACACACAGACACGACACACACACACACACACACACAGACACGACACGACACACACAGACACGACACACACAGACACGACACACACAGACACGACACACACAGACACGACACACACACACACGACACACACACACACGACACACACACACACGACACACACACACACGACACACACACACACGACACACACGACACACACGACACACACGACACACACGACACACACGACACACACACAGACACGACACACACACACACACACACACAGACACGACACGACACACACAGACACGACACACACAGACACGACACACACAGACACGACACACACAGACACGACACACACAGACACGACACACACAGACACGACACACACAGACACGACACACACACACACGACACACACACACACGACACACACACACGACACACACACGACACACACGACACACACACGACACACACGACACACACGACACACACACGACACACACACGACACGACACACACACACACAGACACGATACACACACACACACGACACACACACACACGACACACACAGACACGACACACACACGACACACACACGACACACACACGACACACACAGACACGACACACACACAGACACGACACACACACACACACACACACACACGACACACACACGACACACACACGACACACACGACACACACGACACACACGACACACACACGACACACACACGACACGACACACACACACACACAGACACGATACACACACACACGACACACACACACACGACACACACAGACACGACACACGACACACGACACACACACGACACACACGACACACACGACACACACACACGACACACACGACACACACGACACACACGACACACACGATACACACACACACACGACACACACACACACGACACACACACACACGACACACACAGACACGACACACACAGACACGACACACACAGACACGACACACACACGACACACACACGACACACACACGACACACACACGACACACACACGACACACACACGACACACACACGACACACACACGACACACACAGACACGACACACACACAGACACGACACACACACAGACACGACACACACACACGACACACACACACACGACACACGACACACACGACACACACAGACACGACACACACACACACACGACACACACACACACACACACACACGACACACACGACACACACGACACACACGACACACACACGACACACACACAGACACGACACACACACACACACAGACACGATACACACAGACACGACACACACAGACACGACACACACAGACACACGACACACACACACGACACACACACACGACACACACACACGACACACACACACACGACACACACACGACACACACGACACACACGACACACACACGACACACACACGACACACACACACGACACACACACACGACACACACACACGACACACACACGACACACACACGACACACACACGACACACACACACAGACACGACACACAGACACGATACACACACACACGACACACACACGACACGATACACACACACACACACACACACACACACACGACACACACACGACACACACACGACACACACACGACACACACACGACACACACACGACACACACACAGACACGAGACACGACACACACACAGACACGACACACACACAGACACGATACACACACACACGACACACACACACACACACACACACACACACACACACACACACACACACAATGAAAAGATGAAAACACAATGTAGGATAAAGTCTGGTGTTTGATCTGTTATACCTGCTCTCACACTTCTTCATGCTGTTGCCCTGGTAGCCACAGTTCCCAAAGCGGTCGCCTTTAGAGTTCACGTCTTTAAAGCAAGCCTCGGGAGCAGCTTTTGCCTCTGTGCCACACACACACACACACACACACACACACACACACACACACACACACTTGCTGATTCCTAGGACTGTTCAGTATGTTGCTGTTATTCACTCTTCCCTGCTGTTCTCTGTGTCGTGCTCCGAGGCTAAGCGGCGTCTTGTGAGCTTCGGCTCGTATGTTGTATGTGTGCAGTAGGAATGCAGTGTGCCGTACTCACTGGGACCGAACAGAGCCTGGCACTGGCTGTCATAATGCTGGCACAAGCCGTTGTAGCAGTAAGCCACGCCATCGCGACACGGGTGTCCGTTCTGCTTAAACACGTCGGCCTGGCACAGAGCGGTCGAGCCGTTGCAGTACTCCGGCAAATCGCATTCGTCCGTACTGCTCCTGCACACGGTGCCGCCGGGGAGAAACTGACACAGAGAGAGAGAGAGAAAGCGAGAAGTTACACTGAGAAACATCTAAATAAATGATACAGAATTACATATCATCAATGTGTGTGTGTGTGTGTGTGTGTTACCCTGCAGTACTTGCAGCAAACTCCAAAGGCACACTCAGCACCAGCTCTGAGTTTACACGTCTTAGGCTCACAGCAGGGGTCCTTCTCACACTCCTGCCACACACACACACACACACACACACACACACACATTATTTCCATCGTCACCACTCCTCTCGACCTCAACACTAAATGTGCATTAGAGATTTAACCCCCAGGCTGTAGCGAGTCGGGTGCTCTGACCTCCTCAGAGCCGCAGTCACACTCCTCTCCCATGTCCACCAGCTTGTTTCCGCAGTAGGGGGCGCTGTAGGCCTCTTCGGGCCGTGGGACGTTCAGCAGGCAGGTGCCTCCAGCGTTCAGGATCAACTTCTCAAAGTCGTCCGCGCTGCAGCTGCTGAAGTTCCGTGAGCCACTGAGAGAGTGAGAGAACATAAAGGAAATGAGAAGAAAAGGTGAGAGGAAAGAAGAGAAGAAACTTTTATACACACACTCACCTTGCCCCTGAGTTCATGA
>NC_083470.1:25020121-25072621 GCF_030014155.1 Tachysurus vachellii | reverse complement strand
CCAGCTGTGGGGGGAATCATTTATCCAGCTTTCGAACATCGAACACGAACTCAACACTCGAACAAGAGACCGTGGTGTTTACATCTGGATGTGGTTCAGCTGCAGCACAAACAATCCGGAGAGGAGACACGTACTGCACGGCTTGTATGGTTTACGCTTACAGTAGACTCGCCCTTACTTCTACCCTCACACACACACATGCACGCACACACACACACACGCTTGCAGATTACATGCTACATCCCCTTTACTTCCTGCAGATGGAACACAAATTCCTTCAGCCTTGTGTAATCTCCCCTGAAGATCAGTTCGGCTTAGAGCGAAAAATACCCGGGAAGAGAGAGATCAGGGTGCCGAAAGTTTTGCACTCTGGCACGAGCGCAAACGTGGTCCGGAATAAGACCAGCGATAAGGTAGGACAGTAATCAACAATCAACAACATATTTTCCAATAAACAATGAAGTGTTCGATTCCTCTTATACCACGGCCTTTATTTATTAACGACGACACGTATCCCCCCCCCCCCCAACCATAAACCCGCTGTCAGAGCTGCTGTTACAGAAATCTCATCGCCTTCTGACCAATCAGACGCGAGCGGGTGGAAATAATGAAGACAGCAGACGAGCTGCAAACAGAACGGAATCGTTCCTTTAATTGTTAGAGGTCAGGAATATTTTTTCAACTGAAACAGAGATTTTTTTTTTAACTAACTAACTAACACACACACACACACACACACACACACACACGCACGAACATGCTAACGTTTTTTTGGTCTGATAAAAATAACTGATCCATCGTCAGCCTGTAATCAGACACTAAACACACCTGACTACAGCGCTGTCCTGTTTACTACACAAACATAATGTACTAATATACACACACCGAGAGGCACACGCTCAGATCCGCACACAGAGAACCCAACACAGGAAACCGGACGCATGATAAGAACAGCACACCATGACAACCGCTCACCATGACAACCGTTCACTAATTCCCCTTTTCCACCGAGGCAGTTTGAGTGCTGGTTCGGAGCCTAGTTTAAAATCAGTTCTTTCTTTTTCGACACCCAAAGCACCGGCTCTGAACCAGGAAAAGTGGTTCTTAAGTAGCACCAAAACGTCGCTGGTCTAGACTTAAGAACCGCTTGCATCAGGGGCTGTGGGCGGGGCTGCTGCGCTAACGTTGCTGTATAACGTTGTATACAGTGACGTAACACTTTGTGCTCTGTGACGGCTCTTCAAACCAGCACCAGCACTAGCTGGTGGAAAAGGGGGCACATGAGACCCGAACACCATGATGCCTGGTCATTATGTATTAAGAGCTGAGGGTTCAGTACCTTCATGTTGGGCCTTTCGGTGATCAGTGATCCGTCCTTGGCGTAGGAATACACAGTGAAATCGTCTGGCAGGAGAAACCTGACAAAACACACAAAGAGAAACCTCAAGCAGGATCAGGAGTGTGTGAAAAAGTGCAGTGTGTGGAGTGTGATGTGTTCGACGGGTAACGGAGGTGTGTGTCACCTGTGATCAGCCCCGCCTCCTAAAGTTCAGACTGCACTAGAAAGCAGGACGTGATGTGGAGGATGCATTAACTGTAGTGTCAACTAGTTACTTAATAGGACTCTACACACCCACACACACTCCCACACACACTCCCACACACACTCCCACACACACTCCCACACACACTCCCACACACACTCCCACACCCACACACACACACTCACTCCCGCACGCACACACACTCACTCACGCACGCACACACACTCCCTCCCACGCACGCACACACACACACTCCCTCCCACGCACGCACACACACTCCCTCCCACGCACGCACACACACTCCCTCCCACGCACGCACACACACTCCCTCCCACGCACGCACACACACTCCCTCCCACGCACGCACACACACTCCCTCCCACGCACGCACGCACACACACTCCCTCCCACGCACGCACACACACACTCCCTCCCACGCACGCACACACACACTCCCTCCCACGCACGCACACACACACTCCCTCCCACGCACGCACACACACACACTCCCTCCCACGCACGCACACACACTCCCTCCCACGCACGCACACACACTCCCTCCCACACACGCACACACACTCCCTCCCACACACGCACACACACTCCCTCCCACACGCACACACACTCCCTCCCACACGCACACACACTCCCTCCCACACGCACACACACTCCCTCCCACACGCACACACACTCCCTCCAACGCACACACACTCACTCTCCCACACACACACACACACACTCACTCTCCCACACACACACACACACACTCACTCTCCCACACACACACACACACACACACTCCCACACACACACACACACACACACACTCCCACACACACACACACTCACTCCCACACACACACACTCACTCCCACACACACACACTCACTCCCACACACACACACACACTCCCACACACACACACTCACTCCCACACACACACACTCACTCCCACACACACACACTCACTCCCACACACACACACTCACTCCCACACACACACACTCACTCCCACACACACACACTCACTCCCACACACACACACTCACTCCCACACACACACACTCACTCCCACACACACACACTCACTCCCACACACACACACTCACTCCCACACACACACACTCACTCCCACACACACACACTCACTCCCACACACACACACTCACTCCCACACACACACACTCACTCCCACACACACACACACACTCACTCCCACACACACACACACACTCACTCCCACACACACACACACACTCACTCCCACACACACACACACACACACACACTCACTCACTCCCACACACAGGGAGTGTATACTGCGAGAGACGTAGACAGAGTTAGGGCTGAGTGTGTCCTGGAATTTATCCGCTGTGTTCCACATCAGCAGCACTAATCCTTCTGATCTGCAGCACTCTGGAAGGAGGGAGTGTCTCTCACACTGTGTGTGTGTTGAATATTACCTTCATACTATACATCAATCTTTCTACCGTGTCTGTCTGTCTGTCTGTCTGTCTGTCTGATCCAACCATCTCCTACAGCTTTCTTTATATCGCTCTGTGTGTGTTTCTTCAGACACACGCGCACACACAGAAGTTGGTGTTTTTCCCAGAACGGCACGTCCTGGAGTTTTGTGTTCCTCTGTGAAGGACCGCAGCTCTTTAACAGTGATTACATGTCTGATGGAGGTAAGACGGCTTTGTTCTGCGGTCGTTGGCAGGAAACCTTTCTTCTTTCGACTGTAATAAATCAGGAACATTCTGCTGATCCACGTTCCTCATCAGCTGACTACAAGCTCTCAAATATATCAGACCCCGAATAATGCTGAGGTCGTGGAACAGGGTGTAAGGTCCTGTGAATTTAGCAGCAGTTAGCTGGATCTTCTCCTACACTGCTGACTGAGGTTAAAAGGTCAGGAAGTGTGGTTGAGGTGTGACACTCTGCCCTCACTAAACATCCTGTCTGAAACCATCTTATCTGAAAAAGCACATCTTTATCACCTACAGAGTTCGGCAAGAAGGAATAGCAGTTCATCAAATCTAATCTAATCTAATCTACAAACCAACGGTTTTGTGAAGCCCCGCCCCCTTCAAATCAAACAAACAAAGAATGTTTGACATCTGCGACTGTGTGTCAACCATCCAGCGGATCCTGATTCCACCACTGATTTATTGAGATGTTACTCAGCCTTCATGTCATTTTCTGCCTGTTTTTTTTTTTTTTTTTAAATTGGTTAATTAACCGTTATAAATACTTAATAAAGCAGAACAAGACGAGAGAGAGAGAGAGAGAGAGAGAGAGAGAGAGAGAGAGAGAGAGAGAGAGAGAGAGAGAGAGAGAGAGAGAGAGAGAGAGAGAGAGAGAGAGAGAGAGAGAGAGAGAGAGAGAGAGAGAGAGAGAGAGAGAGAGAGAGAGAGAGAGAGAGAGAGAGAGAGAGAGAGAGAGAGAGAGAGAGAGAGAGAGAGAGATTGTCATTGTGGAGCCGTAACCCCGTGACCCAAAGAGAGAGAGTGAGTGAGAGAGAGCAAGAGATAGAGAGAGACAGAAAGAGAGAGAGAGAGAGAGAGAGAGGCAGAAAGAGAGAGAGACAGAGAGAGAGAGGCAGAAAGAGAGAGAGACAGAGAGAGAGAGAGGCAGAAAGAGAGAGAGACAGAGAGAGAGAGAGAGAGGCAGAAAGAGAGCGAGAGAGAGAGGCAGAAAGAGAGGCAGAAAGAGAGCGAGAGAGAGCGAGAGAGAGCGAGAGAGAGAGAGGCAGAAAGAGAGAGAGGCAGAGAGTGAGTGAGTGAGTGAGTGAGAGAGAGAGAGAGAGAGAGAGAGAGATACTCACTCATTCCTTTCCAGGATGACGACATGTTCTTTCCCCTGAGCTGGGATAACGTAGGACACCTTTAAAACACAAACACACACACAGTTACTTCACTTTACTCTGTGCACTTAAACATAGCCTGAGCATGAAAATTAAAAACAGCTCCACGGTGCTGCACTTAAAGATCCTCCATTGATTCTTCTCTTCTAAAAATGTTTCACTCCAGAATTTTTTCCCCCTTAACAATTTGCTAACGAATACAATATTTTAACTCCCTGTTTAAATGAAAGGAATGTTGTAGTTTTTAACAGCTAATAGTTGTGTTTAATTCTGAGGAACATCTGTGAAGAAAGTGAACTTCCTGTTATTACTCGTTATACGCTGAGACCCGAGACTCCTTTTAAAGAGGGCGATTAAACGTCTGGTTAACGCACGCTTCACCGTTACGGTGCGGATTCGAGCTCGTTCTTCAGTGCTGGACGTTTAGGACGTTCCTGATGAAACGGGTGAAGAACATCGGCATCTTTTCGAGTTTTACTCGATTACACCGCGGCCTCCGAGCCTAGGTTAACAGTCTGGACTCCTGCGCAGAGACAGCAGCGTTCACGTCCAGGAGAATAACTAAACCTCAGCGATGCAGATCATGGGATCATGTGATCACTTCTCCATGAACAGAAGTTGATGAAGACCTTCAAGCAACCTATAAGTCATGACTCATCCTCCATCTTCCCTCCTCCCTCTTTGTGATTTATCAGTGAGTGTTTTTCCTGCTTCTCAATGACACAAAGGTGAGTGCGTGTGTGTGTGGGGTGTTTTTTTGATGCCCCACATGACCCTGGCATAGGAAGTCTTTTATTAACCAGGCCCCTGCTGACTGGGCATCTGGATAAAGCAGATGGTTCCTGTAGAATTATCTCTCTCACACACACACACACACACACACACACACACAGAGTGAGGGGGAGAAAAAGAAAGAAAGAGAGAGAAAGAGAGGAAGAAAGAGAGAGAAAGAGTGAAAGAAAGAAAGAGAGAGAAAGAGAGAGATAAAGGGAGAGAGGGCATGAACGGATATGAGAGAGAATGATATGTGTAAAATTAAGCTGAAAGAGGAAGAGTGAGTGATGAGTGTGTGTGTGTGGGCGGATCGTGACCTCGCAGTCGATCGTAATTGTAGACTTTCAAAAAAACTTTTTCTTATAACGGGATTCAAAATGAAGCTTAATCAGGCTTTTTCTGGTTAAAGAGAACAGCCAATCAGAAAGCAGTTCATCTGTGTGTAGGGAGGATGTGTGTGTGGGTAAGGGGTGTTGGGGGGGGGGGGGGGGGGGTGTCACCTTATTGGAAACTGAGCCGTCCTGCTCTCTCCTGTGTCTGCCGATGCGTTTCGGTACGCTCACTTCATACGACGAGAACTGAGCCGTTTGAGAAGCCAAACCTACAAATACACAAAACACACACACATTATGGAAGGAATACAACACTTCATCAGGCATAACATGTTTTATTCCTCTTATGCCTCAGCAATGATGGCATTTCTCTCTCTCTGTTCTCTCTCTCTCTCCTCTCTCTGTTCTCTCTCTCTGTTCTCTCTCTCTATCTCTGTTCTTTGTTCGCTCTCTCTCTCTCTGTTCTCTCTCTCTCTCTCTCTCTCTGTTCTCTCTCTCTCTGTTCTCTCTCTCTCTCTCTCTCTGTTCTCTCTCTCTCTCTCTCTGTTCTCTCTCTCTCTCTCTCTGTTCTCTCTCTCTCTCTCTCTGTTCTCTCTCTCTCTCTCTCTCTGTTCTCTCTCTCTCTCTCTGTTCTCTCTCTCTCTCTCTCTGTTCTCTCTCTCTCTCTCTCTGTTTTCTCTCTCTCTCTCTCTCTGTTCTCTCTCTCTCTCTCTCTCTGTTCTCTCTCTCTCTCTCTCTCTGTTCTCTCTCTCTCTCTCTGTTCTCTCTCTCTCTCTCTGTTCTCTCTCTCTCTCTCTCTCTCTCTGTTCTCTCTCTCTCTCTCTCTCTCTGTTCTCTCTCTCTCTCTCTGTTCTCTCTCTCTGTTCTCTCTCTCTTACACACACACACACACAATGTTGCCACGAAACCACAAAGCATAAACTCCTTTGTCCTTTGGTTATCAGGGAAACATTACAGCTGAAACAAAGCAGTGACACTGGAGACTCCTTCCATAACCGAATCACTGAACCCTGCACCGTAGGTTCGCCTCCCGTTCATTACCCAGCTGTTTCACATCCCAGCCGTTTCCATCCAGATTTCCATCCGGCCGTCGAGCGGATGATGACGCGGGAAGCAAGAAAATCTCATACTAAACAAACATCTCGTGATCATGACGCTGTGAAAGACCGAACACGATCTAAAGGAATCCCGGCTCTTCATAATCTGGCGTTCTTTTTCTTATTTGCATACCAATAACCGTGACTGTATAAATACAGCGTATGGCCACTTTAAATAACGGCCCGTCTCTGCGTTTTCGTATCTGCGAGGAAACGTTTTCTTCGTGGCTGTTTTAAGCCTCCTGTTTTACCCCTCTACCCCGGGGTAACAGCAGGGTCAAGAGTGATGAGAACTACTAGTTAGTATTAGTAGAAGTAGTAGTTAGAACTACTATTAGTATTAAGAAAAGTCCTAATGGCAATGAGAGTCGAGATGTTTTGTGCTTATTACAAACTGTTTGTCTTGGCAGCCTTCAGGAAACTGACCTACGTTTTCCAGCTCTTTCCTAATTATGTAGAAACTCTTACAGGTTTATTCAAATGGACCGAAAGCATTTTTCTTTGTAAGCGTGTGTGTGTTTCTGTGTGTTGCAATAGGGCTTAAACTTTATGTGCGGCTTCACTGTGCATTGCTGTGGGAAAACGACGACCCTTTATCTGCCCCAGACTGGGGTGGGAAGCTTTAATGCTTTCCCTCGCTCCCAAAACGAAACGATATCCGACATTCTGACCATCGCAAACATAAATAAATAAATAAATAAATAACTGGGAGGGGAAAAAAGTCTGTGACGGATCAGACTGAGATTTCTGAAGACCACATTGTTCATTCAGCTAAAGATAATTCTCTCGCTCTCTCTCTCTCTCTCTCTCTCAGATTACAGGATAAACTATTTATTCATTATAGGGAAAGACATGCGCTTCTAAACAAAACTTTTTTTGTTTCGTTAACATTAAAGTTTAAGGGTTTATAAGCCTAGCTGTTATGACACAAGAAATACTTGTCGTACTTTAATGAACAGAAATTCCCGCTCTCGAGTTAAGCCTCATCCGAGTCTAAACAAACCCGACTGTAGCTTAAAGTCGTCGTTTATCGGTCGAACAAATCGAACCTGTTTTGATGAAAACAAAACAAGGGCTCGTCTTTTTCTCTGAACCTGTACACGAACTGACTCTCTAGAGCAAGACACGCCCCCTTACGCCCTAGAGAACATTAAATTGGTTGAATACAAGACTAGTACAGGATGAGTCATGGAAACATTTTTGTTTATTTCTTTGCCTGTAAACTGTCGTTAAAAATAAAAATATCTCCAAAAAAAAAAAAAAGACCATAATATTGTTGTCTCAACGTTAAAACACAGGAGGAAAAACGATCCGAGGCACAAATGCGGATAACTTTCAGAGAGAGAGAGATAGAGTGTGCAAGAGAGAGAGAGACAAAGAGAGAGAGAGAGAGAAAGAGAAAAAGAGAAAGACAGAAAGAGAGAGAGACAGAGAGACAGAGAGAGAGAGAGAGAGAGAGAGAGAAAGGCAGAAAGAGAGAGAGGCAGAGACAGAGAGAGAGAGCAAGACAGAGAGAGAGCAAGAGAGAGAGAGACAGAGAGAGACAGAGAGAAAGAGAGAGACAGAGAGAAAGAGAGACAAAGACAGAGAGACGGAGAGAGAGAGAGAGAGAGAGAGAGAGAGAGAGAGAGACAGAAAGAGACAGAGAGAGACAAAGAGAGAGAGAGACAGAGAGAGAGAGAGAGAGAGAGAGAGAGAGAGAGAGAGAGAGAGAGAGAGAGAGAGAGAGAGAGAGAGAGAGACAGAAAGAGACCGAGAGAGACAGAGACACAAAGACAGAGAGAGACGGAGAGAGAGAGAGAGAGAGAGAGAGAGAGAGAGAGAGAGAGAGAGAGAGAGAGAAAGAGACAGAGAGAGAGAAAGAGACAGAGAGAGAGAGAAAGAGACAGAGAGAGAGAAAGAGACAGACAGAGAGAGAGACTTTTTAAAAGCAAGCAACTTTTCAAGAAGAAGAAGAAAAAAGGTGAAACAGTAATAAATAATAAAAAGGTGTGATTTGTCCCCTGAGGTCCACACAGAGGTTGAGGTCTGTACCTGAACTACTGTGAGGTAATAAAACGATCCTAACTTTTGCCTTAAAGCTTTCCGTATCAGTCTCCTTACCTCCAGTGGTGTCGAGGACACAAACAAACAGTACACACAGTAACTGTAAGTGAGGAGGAGATAAAACACCAGCCATGTCTTTGGTGTCGGTTCAGTCTGCAGTGCTCAGTGACTCCACACAGCGAACGCTCCTGTGAAGGGGAACAAAACTCTAAACTACCTGCTCATTTCCCCTCAGTTTGCCTTCGTGTTGTTACTTCTCAAACACACACACACTCCTCTCGATAAAAGACTGTTTTTCAGAGTAATCCGCTCATCAATAAGGCGGCTGTTGCTGTTAAATCCGACTGAAATAACGCCTTTGAGTCACAGATTTCGAACGAATTTCTGAGGTAAACTATTACACAGACCCGAAGTGCGCATGCGCAAGAAATCCTCTTTCACTTCCCTTCTCCCCCTTCGGGTTAATCCCCGCCTCCTGTGTGGCTACGATTGGCTGATGGATTTGCGAGGTCGTATTCTTATTGGACGGCTCACGTCACTGTAGAAACCACACATACTGTAGTACGGCTTTCGTTGATTTACACATAACCTGCAAAATAGGAAGGATATCGTTAGAAATAAATGTCGTAATCCTTGACTTTAGGTCTAAAGTAATAGGTGAAATAAAGCCAACTTATTTGTGGAGAAACCAAACTTAATGAAACACGTGCTTTTCACGCTGTTAATAAAGTTGTATTAAATAATCGTCTAACTTCTCATTTCTATCACAACACCATTCAATAGCAAAAGGAAAACACTGCAATTATACACGTCGATATATCCGTGTATACTGTATAGATCTCGTACTAGAGTATTTTACGTTGGAAATGTTAGAGACAGTCAAAAAAATTATGATATCCAACTCTTCTATATTCATCAAAATAATTCGTTTGTTTTGTTCTATTTAATATCATCACGCCCACAATATAATAAATACGCTTTTATTTGTTCTTACTTTACTGTCATCTATTTTTTTCTATATTAAGATTTTCGTTAAAAAAAAAAACAAAAACAAATAAAATTTCCCGATCCCTTACGTCTCAGCCAATCACAGTGCAGCAAATCTTCGCTCCTGTCAAGCGACGCCACTCAATACGAGGCTCATAATGCAAGTACAGTATAATATTAAATACGTATTTATATATTTTAACATCCAGAAATGTATATATTTATATAAACTCCTGAAACCTGACTAGAAAGTTTCCACTTTTCCCAATGAATCCACAGCTGTTTAGACGTTACTCGATGCTAACGCTAATGTTATGCTAGTTAGCTAATTAGCCTTTTCCTGATGTAGTCCTTTTACACGAACTACATATCCCATCGTGCATCACTGACGACCAACCAATCAGATGTACCGGTGTTTGTTATTTATTTACATTTCAAATTATTTATAAAAATGACATTTGACCGACTTTGTTTTAGCCTCATGTGAACCAACAGTAAGCATTATGGACTCTGTGGAGGAAAAGGTGGAGATGCTGCTGAATGGAGAAGGGCTGGAGGTTCCAGATTCTGACTCTGATCATGTGCAGGCTGTAACCCTGAAAAAAAATGTGTGCTACATAGTGAGTGCGGTCATCTTCAACTCTGAGGTGAGGATCATTAACGTATACGTATGCACATCCATCGCCGTCTGGTTTGGTGCAGCAACTAAACAGGACAGGAACAGACTGCAACGCACGGTTAAAACAGCAGAAAAAAATAATTGGTGTTCCACTGCCCACTAACCAGAACTTGTACGACACAAGAACCAGAAACCGGGCAGGAAAAGCAATCACTACTGACCCTTCACACCCTGGACACAACCTCGTTCAGCACCTCCCTTGTGGCAGGTGCTACAGAGCTTTGTTTACTAAAACTGCCAGACACAGGAACAGTTTCTTTCCACAGACAATCACCCTGATTAACAACTCACCATAATCATATTCCCTTCTTCATAGAATAAGTACTGCATTATCAGAACTGTCAGTCATCACATCATCCGTATACGTTACACACACTACCGCTGCTGTATATTGTACAAAATGCATAATGGTGTTATTTGCACTTCCCACACTTTATGTACATAACTCATCAGTCATATATTCTGTATTCATATTTAATACTCATAATATCTATTGTATCACATCTGCATTTTCTTGTATAGTATAGTGTTATTTATGTCTGTACTTTTTTTAGAGTCACAAACAGCAGGAACCAAATTCTTTGTGTGTGTCAACACACTTGGCCAATAAACCCGATTCTGATATGGAACACTTAACACTGGAAGATAAATATGCATCACACTGCAGTAACTGTGTGTGTGTGTGTGTGTGTGTGTGTGTGTGGGCTGTAGGGTGATGTGCTGATGGTGCAGGAAGCAAAGAGGGAGTGTTACGGTCAATGGTATCTCCCTGCAGGCCGCATGGAGGCGGGCGAGAGCATCCGCGAAGCTCTGCGCAGGGAGGTAAAAGAAGAGGCTGGGTTTGAGTGTGAGCCAATTACCATGCTGCTGGTGCAGGAACAGCGGCGGCAGTGGCTCCGCTTCACCTTCCTCGCCGAGGTCACAGGTCAGCGCCTTTTAGATCATCAGTCAGGCATATAAGATAATCAGAGGTAGATGTAGGAGGATTCTGCCAGTGCTCAAAAAGCAGCATATAAGAAAAATGATGCACCAAAAGATTAATAAAAAAATTAATTTTAACAGGTTTTAACTGCTGACAAGCAACACAGTAGATAATTAACAATTTTTTTTACTCTTCCTGTCTGCTCACTACTTTAACATACACTCACCGGCCACTTTGTTAGGTACACCTTACTAGTACCGGTGTGGTCTTCTGCTGCTGTAGCCCATCCGCCTCAAGGTTTGACATGTTGTGTGTTCAGAGATGCTCTTCTGCATACCTCGGTTGTAATGAGTTGTTATTTGAGTTACTGTTGCCTTTCTATCAGCTCGAACCAGTCTGGCCATTCTCCTCTGACCTCTGGTATCAACAAGGCATTTGCGCCCACAGAACTGCCGCTCACTGGATATTTTCTCTTTTTCGGACCATTCTCTGTAAACCCTAGAGATGGTTGTGCGTGAAAATCCCAGTAGATCAGCAGTTTCTGAAATACTCAGACCAGCCCGTCTGGCACCAACAACCATGCCACGTTCAAAGTCACTTAAATCACCTTTCTTCCCCATTCTGACGCTCGGTTTGAACTGCAGCAGATCGTCTTGACCATGTCTACATGCCTAAATGCATTGAGTTGCTGCCATGTGATTGGCTGATTAGAAATTTGCGTTAGCGAGCAGTTGGACAGGTGTACCTAATAAAGTGGCCGGTGAGTGTAGACCTTTTATAATAAAAGGTCTATGAAGAACAAGAATTAAAGTCATATCGCAGCATATAGTTTTCATTATTTTTATCACAACTTTGATGGGAAATATAAAATAATTGAGGGAATTCAACAAGGCAGTGCTTGAAGATGGTGTAATAGTAAAGCTTCCTCTTTCCGTTCACTAGGGGGCTGCCTGAAGACACTGTCCGAGGCAGACTCGGAGTCCCTGCAGGCCCAGTGGTGGGATCCCAAGGCTCCTCTTCCTCTGCGTAGCCAGGATGTTGTGGGTCTCATCGATGCTGGAGTGAAATATCGCCAGAAGCCTTGGTTCCCTGTTTCTCTCCCCGTGAACATGCCTTGCTCTGTGGTGTGTCAGAGATTACTCTTCGTCTTCAGCTGCAAGGAGCAAATATGGCTGCTTTTCGCTAAACACACAGACGGTTCTGATACAGACGTTCGTCTTCCTGTGATCGTCTCAGAAAAAGGGGATTCGATCGAACGGGCGGGGTACAGATTCCTACAGGGCTGCATGCGGACGAATCCCGCGCTGCAGTTTAACATGCATGGACTTCTGGGAGTGCAACACGACAGCAGTGTACTGAGCCAATCTGACGGGATCTGCTTCAATACATTTGTGGCTATGGAGCCTACTGAAGAAGGGGCGGAGCTTAGCAGCCTGCCGTTATTGGACAACGAAAGGTACACTTGGTGCAAAGTGACCAATCAAAGCTTAAAATGCAAGATACTACAGAGGATAAAGGACAGATCTTTCCTTCCCATGAACAAAGTCTAATTATTTGTTTTGACTAATTAACCACAACAAATTTAAGCTACCGAGCGGGTTATGCCGTCCCTTTACGGCGATCCGACTTCTGCTGTCGCAATGCAACAGTGTGCGACACACCGAGCGATGCTGTTTGTAGTGTTTACTCCATGAGAGAGAAGAAAAAAAAGTTATGAAATTAATAGTAGAATCGTTTGAAAACATGTTAGTGAAAGTGGGAATAATAAACGAGACAGTTTCCTGCAGTGACGAATCCTAATCATTCAAGATCGACCTTTAGCATTCTGTAGATTAACCAAAATTGGAAGTTTTCGTTTAATGCTTATTAAACATTGGTGAATAGTGAACATATCTTTTTTTGTACATGAAGCAAAGAATAAACACACATTTTTATGGCATACAGAAGGCACGACAATTTAGTCTGAAAAAAAACTGGAGCTGTTAAACTACAGGCATTTTTTGTTGCTGTTTGACGACAGAAAGGGGGAGAGAGAGAAACACAAAGACAGGGAGAGAGACGGAGGGAGGGAGAGACGGCTATGGATAGAAATCCGGATTAAAAACACTGGAAAAAAATGTGCCAAGTGTATCATGATTGTCATCTTTATATTATCCGTGTGTGCACACAGATCGGATTGTTTCATGTTTACAAGTCGCGCCATTTCAACAACAAAGACTGAATTCGTCAAAGAAACAAAAAAAGGAAAAAAAAAATACACAAGTTTGAAAAGATAAGATAACGAAACATGACCAGAAATATATACTGTTTTTTACTGTCTGGTTCAGCAATTCAAACAACAATAATAATAAATGTCCACATGCACAGAATCACACTTAATAAAGTTGACTTGAGCCTTTTTCCATACGGATTTAAAATCCTATAATGATAATATTATAGTATAAATAATAATATAAAGACTAAGGCTCGAGTATTCTAAACGCATCACTGAGATATGATCATTTTAATCATTAAATACACATTAAATAAATGATAATTAAAGGAGATCACTACGGGAAACACGATGAGTAGTAAAGATGAAATGAGAGATGTTTGATGGCTCCAAACTCAGGTTAATTAAACTGTGCTGTTGGACAATAATCAGTATATAATCGATCTATCTTAATATTCAATGTGCAAAAATTTGAGCATGAACACAACAATTTGATATTGTCGCTACCTGTGGCCATTTGGTACTCTTTGGGATTATGTATTTTATGTAACACAGCATGTGCATATGTTTTATAATTAATATAAATATGTTTTTTTTAATATGTTTTTTTAATGTTTCATGACATGTAGATAAAGGGGATCTTCTTGAACACACTATATTATTGCTCTAATCCAGGGGGTGGGGTCAGACCTGATCCAGCCCCTCCCACCTGTGCATATTCTAATTAATGGTTCAGGGGGTGGGGTCAGACCTGATCCAGCCCCTCCCACCTGTGCATATTCTAATTAATGGTCCAGGGGGTGGGGTCAGACCTGATCCAGCCCCTCCCACCTGTGCACATTCTAAGTAATGGTCCAGGGGGTGGGGTCAGACCTGATCCAGCCCCTCCCACCTGCGCATATTCTAATTAATGGTCCAGGGGGTGGGGTCAGACCTGATCCAGCCCCTCCCACCTGCGCATATTCTAATTAATGGTCCAGGGGGTGGGGTCAGACCTGATCCAGCCCCTCCCACCTGCACATATTCTAATTAATGGTTCAGGGGGTGGGGTCAGACCTTATCCAGCAGCAACAATTAAGACCACGCCACTTGAGTTTCTAAAAAAATAATTTGCATTAGAATATTTTAGCAAATCCAAATCATTACAATTTTGATTGTAAATTGTTTTAAGTTATCCGACTTAAAAATAATAGTTTTGTCGTGACGTCTGTGTATAAAAATACACAATATAAATACTAAATAAGGCCACTGCATCTTCATCACGTTCGGATGGATATGAAAATATCTTGAGATCTTGTTTTTTTTTTTTTTTTCCAGTTTTAGTGTTATTGCAGTGAGTGAGAAAGAACTCACCTTCATCACTTTAGATATTTGTTTTGATAAATCGTCGTCGTTTATCCAGTTGATTCTCAACTGTTTTAATAAAGTCAACAAACATCTTCAAAAGGTAAAAGGCTCCAACCGCGTGCAGCAACGAGACGGCGGTACCGAGCCGTACGGTACCCGCGCGAGCGGAAAGTGACCCGTGCCGGTGCATCCTGTACCCTGCGGCGACAGTCTCGCCTTCATCTGTGCAAACACGTGTAAACTCTGAAGCGCCTGAAGTTCCGTCCCTCTGTTTATTTACGGTGCTTAGAGATGCTCCTGATCGACCGCAGGGAGTTTGACGAAGGCGATGGCCGCCAGCTCCTTACAGAACTCCTCCAGTACGATCACACCCTTCAACAGCGTACCGTGTTCCGCTCTGAACGTGACGGAAGGAAATGAACCAGAAATCAGAAATGACGCAGTTAAGAGTGCGCTTTCACCCAGTGGTGAGCAATTAATCGAATTAAATGAACCGAACTACCTCGGGTCACGGGGAGCCTGTGCCTATCTCAGGCGTCATCGGGCATCAAGGCAGGATACACCCTGGACGGAGTGCCAACCCATCGCAGGGCACACACACACACACACTCTCATTCACTCACGCAATCACACACTACGGACAATTTTCCAGAGATGCCAATCAACCTACCATGCATGTCTTTGGACCGGGGGAGGAAACCGGAGTACCCGGAGGAAACCCCCGAGGCACGGGGAGAACATGCAAACTCCACACACACAAGGCGGAGGCGGGAATCGAACCCCCAACCCTGGAGGTGTGAGGCGAACGTGCTAACCACTAAGCCACCGTGCCCCCGTGTATTAACATCAATAAAGAAAATAAAATGCTGGAATGTACTACGGATAAAAAAGAATCATGTCTGTTCCGCATCACACTAACTTGCCTTACTTTATATCGGTCTCCAGGACAAGTTCTACATGGTTAAACCCTGTACTTTATCACAAGAACACTTACACAGTCTCCTCCTCAAGGCCCATGAGCTGTTTCCTGACGGAGATGAGTCTCTGGGTGAAGTTTGGGATGTGCTGGATCCTCTGCATCAGCTGGCCGATCACCTTCGTTGAGAAACGAGTAATCATTTAAACCTACGTTCCTACAGATTAGATCTTCAAGATTTATAGAACAGAGACCAGACAAGGGC
Organism: Tachysurus vachellii; assembly: GCF_030014155.1. Lineage (NCBI taxonomy): Eukaryota > Metazoa > Chordata > Actinopteri > Siluriformes > Bagridae > Tachysurus > Tachysurus vachellii. Next base: position 25,056,634 of record NC_083470.1, on the reverse strand, counting down.
GATGTAACAGACAGAGAAGAACAGGAAAATGCTCACACGGACGAGTGTAGAGAAGAGGGAGCGAGTGCCAGAGCTCAGGCTTATGTAGGGGTCCAGCAGGTACTCGTGTAGATGTGGATGAGGAAACACGGCCAGCTGAGACAGAACCGAAGTCACCTGCAGGTTCAGCTCGTATGGCTGACGCGAGCACAGAGGAAGAAATGATGATGATGGTGATGGAGATCGTTTCCGATGGATGAATATGATGCAAAACAACAACAAAATGGCTACCTGCTCTAGGATGCGTGCGATTCTGTCTAAAAGCACTTTGAGGAAGTGGCCTTCGTAAAAGTCGGTGCTACCGGAATGGACTTCGGGGGGTTTCGGAGTGTTGGGCCAACCCCAGTCGGCAGAAACTATCGTACACTCTTTCAGCTGAAAAATGAGAGAGAGAGAGAGAGAGAGAAAGAGAACAGAGATAGGAGAGAGAGAGAGAACAGAGAGAGAGAGAACAGAGATAGGAGAGAGAGAGAGAACAGAGAGAGAGAGAACAGAGAGAGAGAGAGAGAGAGAACAGAGAGAGGAGAGAGAGAGAGAGAGAGAACAGTGAGAGGAGAGAGAGAGAGAGAGAGAGAACAGTGAGAGGAGAGAGAGAGAACAGAGCGAGAGAACAGAGCGAGAGAACAGAGAGAGAGTGAACAGAGAACAGAGAGAGAGAGAGAGAGAACAGAGAGAGAGAACAGAGAGAACAGAGAGAGAGAACAGAGAGAGAGAGAGAGAACAGAGAGAGAGAACAGAGAGAGAGAACAGAGAGAGAGAGTGAACAGAGAGAGAGAGAGAGAGAGTGAACAGAGAGAGAGAGAGAGAGAGAGAGAGAGAGAGAGAGAACAGAGAGAGATATAGAGAGAGAGAGAGAGAGAGAGAGTGAACACAGAGAGAGAGAGAGAGAGAGAGAGAGAGAGAGAGAGAGAGAGTGAACAGAGAGAGAGAGAGAGAGAGAGTGAACAGAGACAGAGAGAGAGAGAGAGAGAGAGAGAGAGAGAGAGAGAGTGAACAGAGAGAGAGAGAGAGAGAGAGAGAGAGAGAACAGAGAGAGTGAACAGAGAGAGAGTGAACAGAGAGAGAGAGAGAGAGAGAGAGAGAACAGAGAGAGTGAACAGAGAGAGAGTGAACAGAGAGAGAGAGAGAGAGAGAGAACAGAGAGAGAGAGAGATTTAATATAACAGCACACACTCTCTAGTGCTCTCTGCTTCAAATTTTAACCCAGCATCACACTGATACACATTTACAGTAATTTACAGTAGTAATTTGAATAAGTACCTGATGGATAACCAAAATAAATAAATAAATAACACCACAGAAAGAAAACAAATAAGACCGCACGCAACCTGATGACTGTCAGATGTTTTCCTTTTTTTTTTTTTAATCTATTTCTAGTTAGGTGTTGTGTGTGTGAACAAATGCGTTCCTTATGTCACGGCGGTTATAAACAGTCGTTCCTTCCGTGACCTCTCTTTCCTCTCTCTTCAACAATCAGACATCTGAAGTGTGAACTCCGGAGCCAAGAAGACCTAAAACTGCAGCTTTTCCTTCGGTACAAAACATTGATACTACAGAATCCTTCCGTTGTCACTTAATACTAATGCATAAAAACGATCATATTATTACTCAGCCATACAAGTTCGTTCGTACGTCGTGGCTACAGAAACGACACTGTGGGTCTATCAGAGCCGGCGTCTTAATATAAACCTATATAAATCTTTTTATGGACGTATAGCCTATTAGACTGAACGGCATTTTTGGGGTGTTCTAAAGAGAGCGGTGATAAAACACCACGGCAGCGGTCTTCACTATTTTTTTCATGCGAGCCACACTGATAGGACAAAGTCAATAGGAGAGCCAATAGAACTTTCACCGCAAAGTATGCCAAGTTATTCAGTCTTAAATAGCTTATCTGCTTAAATACAATGTACAATATTGCAATGCAATAATTCCTTAAAAATCATTCTTTATTATGCACCTGTCAAGGGTTCGATCCGTGAAGGACAAATAAAAATTCATCTGTCCACTTTTCTTGGAATTTTCTATGCTCGTCTTGTAAGACTCGCACCTTTCTTTTTTTTTAGCAGGCGCGGACTCTCCACACCCTCCGTCTCCGTCTTCCTCTCGAGTTGCGGATGATGCATGCTCCCCATCAGTTACCTCTCTTGTCACCGTCACGTTGCTTTGTCGCTGTTCATTTTGTGCGCGGGATTGTTTGATAAGAAATCGATCCATTTTTTAGTCCGTGTGTGTTCAGTAAACGCAAGTTGTTAACTAACATGAAACACAAACTAGCTTCTGTCAGGCCGCCAAAAACTGGCTACTGTGCAGAACGCAGTGAGTCAGTGACGAGTCAAATAATATATATAAATAAATATATATTATTATTTGTAATAGAGCACATTCGTTTTTCTATGCTTCCCTGATTGTTTTTAATGTTATTTAAATGAAAAATAAATTTTAACCACATGATCATATCATCGTATTATTTACTGCCACGCGAGCCGCATATTAAAGCTTGGCGAGCCGCAGGAGGCTCGCGAGCCGCGCAATGAGTAACACTGCACCACAGTAACGTACAAGCTTACATGACGGGTTTCTGTAAGTCTTACCGATATCAGAGCATCGTGGACGTACGTGTCGTGTCCTGCTCCCTGTACGTGCTGGGAAGTTTTTGCCTCTTGAGGAACTAAGCACAGGAAACTGGATGGGGGGGAATAACAGGGAGAGATGATGTGCTGTGTGCGTCAGCGAGGAGAGAAAGACAAACACAAGCTTGTTACCTGTTAACGGTTTCAGCTATCTGTGTGTGCGCGCCGGACTTCCTGTCTTCCCTGGACAAGGTCAGCAAACGCTCCGAGCCGCTGAACTCGCTGTCTGTGAAGAAAGGATCCTCCTCCATTTCTCTAGAAGAAAACGAAAAAGAACGAACAGATTACGAGACGATAAACGGTGCGTTCGTTTTTTTAAAATGACGTGACCGCTCGGTTTGTTCTCACTCACTCTGACTCTTCCAGGAAATCGGTATCATTTCCCGATCTCTCCTCGGTACCCGCTGAACCCGGCACCCTGTAGGAGCGACTCTCGAGGTTCTGCAGTACCAGGTTGGCCAAGATGTGTTTGTCGGGCTTCTTCAGGAGCTCCAGGAACAGCCGTAAGGTAGTGATGCTAATCTGGAGTGTCAGATTAAAAGGGGTGTTAGGATTTAACGGAGAAAAATAAGGAGTCGACGATGAGCGGAATCCTTATGAGACAACCTCGTCTGAGATGTGGTCGCAGTGTTTGATGAGCTGGTAGCGTAGCGGGTGTGTGCGCGGGGGCGTGTCGGTTGGATGCTCCCGGGGCGTGTCATCACCCAGCAGGAAGTGCGTCAGCTCGTGCAGCAGGACGGCGGACTGCGCGTAATGGACGCATCGTGACAGGAGAGCCGTGTGGACCAGAACGCCGACCTCCGACCTGTGAACACGCAAACACCAAGAAACATATCAGCTCATCGAGTGAAAATGGACAGACACTAGAAATACACACCACAAAATATTGACCTTATATTCTCCTGGTTTATGGAGCAGGACCTTCTGATAGATCAGTACAAACTTCAGGTCTTAGCTGTACAAAGTGGTAGCAACTTTCAAGCGAATTGTCTTACTAGAAATTGCAGAAAATACAAAATAGGAGCTGGACGGAACAGACGGCGATTTTACCGGGCGAGATAAACGACAGGCGAGTTTATTTCTTAGTGACTAAACCTTCACAAACACATGATTATTTGACTCACATCTGGAGCAGCTGAGGCTGAATGATTCCGGCGAGCCACTGCTGATGAAGAGCTCTGGCAAGTTTAACAGCAAGCACCTGAACACAAAAAGAGCCAGAAGAAGAGAAGAGAAGAGAAGAGAAGAGAAGAGAAGAGAAGAGAAGAGAAGAGAAGAGAAGAGAAGAGAAGAGTTATTTAATGGAGAGATGATGAATTTGTAATAGTTGTAGTGTAAAATGACCAAATAATCAAATTTGATGTATTACCTCTGGTGCATCTTTAATGAGCTGATCGCAGTAGTCGAGCCAGCAGAAGAACCTGTCCATGTGCTCCTGCGCTGCAAACGACTGGCTTTCCTCCACGCTGACTGGAGATAACAGAGTCCTGCACAAACGCGGAGATATTTATTTGGAACATGAAGCGAGTTAAAAAAAATAATAATAATTACCTCATTGGTGAGGTTGTGAGATGAAGCAGAGCTGCTGCTGTAACATTTTAATTCCCTATAGCAGTTAGTCCCGTAGTGTTTTATTCCTTTTACAAACCAGTAATTTCCCAGGTACAGGTTTTATCTGTAAAAGAACAATGCCTCGCGTGTTTAGCCTTTTATCGTTTTGTTATTTATCCTTTTCTTCTCGCTCCTTATTCTCTCTCTTGTCCCGAAGATGTTGACTTCTGACTGTTACAAAGGGTTGACACTCGAGACTCTTTTCGACCGTAACACGCAATTTGTTAAAATCTCTTTATACAGTGGGTCCATAATGCAAGTCCCTTTATAAGGAATGTATATGTGACGAGTGACGTGACGTGACGTACGGCTAAGTACGGTGACCCATACTCAGAATTCGTTCTCTGCATTTAACCCATCCAAAGTGCACACACACAGCAGTGAACACACACACACACACCGTGAACACACACCCGGAGCAGTGGGCAGCCATTTATGCTGCGGCACCCGGGGAGCAGTTGGGGGGTTCGGTGCCTTGCTCAAGGGCACCTCAGTCGTGGTATTGCCGGCCTGAGACTCGAACCCACAACCTTAGGGTTAGGAGTCAAACTCTCTAACCATTACCATTAAGCCACGACTTCCCCCTGTTACCATGGAAACTGTAATACATCAACAAATCCTTATTAATATAGACAGGCTTGTGACAGATAAAACATTGCGGTTGTGGGAAATAAAACACTTCGAGACGTGTCGTTACAGCCGCACCCACAGCAACACCTATAGCCACGGCAACACCCACAGCCACCTTTACCTCCAGTGCTTTAACGTGTAGATGTGTATATCCTCAGGATGGAGTGTGGTGGGGATGTTACTGTAGAGTTCACACGCTCTCTGAGCCAGAAGGTCACACAGTGGAGTTTGCTCTGCCAGAAGCTTGGCCGTGTCCTCCTGAGGAATGCTGGTGAGAAGCAGCACACTCTCCTTCGCCCGCAAGGCCACACGGCTTTTCTGCCACACACACACACACACACACACACACACACACACACACCTCAGTGTACTTTGTTCAAATTTTTATTTGCAGCACAAAATCTTTTCTGGTAATTGAGACCGCTTAGGGACTCACCTGGCTTCTCCCAAGCTGCACAAGAATCTGGAAAAAACACACGTCTGGTTGGCTCGGGCTCTGCGTAGACGGAGAAGCCGAGTTCTCTGGCGTGGATCCTCCACAAGCTCCTTCTACACCTTCCTCTGACGCAGAGCTACATCTCTGTGGCCGGGCTTCTTTATTAGTCTGTTTTTGTTACATTAATACAATTGGTGTCTCTCTTTACAAATTAAAGAGAGCAAATAACCAGCAAAAAAAAAATGACTCACCCCTAGGATGTAGTTGAGGACGTACGGGTCTTTGTTTACACGAGAACAAACAGAAAAGAGGAACATCGACTCCTCCTTCTCTGTCTGTGAGTCAGGGAGCCCACACAGGCGAATCAGCTTCTGTAGTGCAAAACCAAGACATAGAAAAAAACAGATATAGCTGTTACTAAAATCTGCTGCAATAATAATAAACACAGAGCTGCTGATAAGCTGCAGAGTTAAATCCGGCATATTAGAGGGTATTTAAAAACAGTGTCTTTGCTAATCAAACAAATTATTAGCAAACCCTGTGTTTGCCTAACAGATAATTACTAAAACAATTCACAAGAGTGTGTCTAACAGTGTCAGTGAAGGAGGTGTGGCCTCTGTGTATCAAACAGTGTCAGTGAAGGAGGCGTGGCCTCTGTGTATCTAACAGTGTCAGTGAAGGAGGTGTGGCCTCTGTGTATCAAACAGTGTCAGTGAAGGAGGTGTGGCCTCTGTGTGTCTAACAGTGTCAGTGAAGGAGGTGTGGCCTCTGTGTATCTAACTGTCAGTGAAGGAGGTGTGGCCTCTGTGTATCTAACAGTGTCAGTGAAGGAGGTGTGGCCTCTGTGTATCTAACAGTGTCAGTGAAGGAGGTGTGGCCTCTGTGTATCTAACAGTGTCAGTGAAGGAGGCGTGGCCTTTGTGTGTCTAACAGTCAGTGAAGGAGGCGTGGCCTCTGTGTATCTTACAGTGTCAGCGAAGGAGGCGTGGCCTCTGTGTATCTAACAGTGTCAAATGAAGGAGGCGTGGCCTCTATGTATCTAACAGTGTCAGTGAAGGAGGCGTGGCCTCTGTGTATCTAACAGTGTCAGTGAAGGAGGCGTGGCCTCTGTGTGTCTAACAGTGTCAGTGAAGGAGGCGTGGCCTCTATGTATCTAACAGTGTCAGTGAAGGAGGCGTGGCCTCTGTGTATCAAACAGTGTCAGTGAAGGAGGTGTGGCCTCTGTGTGTCTAACAGTGTCAGTGAAGGAGGTGTGGCCTCTGTGTCTAACAGTGTCAGTGAAGGAGGTGTGGCCTCTGTGTCTAACAGTGTCAGTGAAGGAGGTGTGGCCTCTGTGTCTAACAGTGTCAGTGAAGGAGGCGTAGCCTCTGTGTATCTAACAGTCAGTGAAGGAGGAGTGGCCTTTGTGTGTCTAACAGTCAGTGAAGGAGGCGTGGCCTCTGTGTATCTAACAGTGTCAGTGAAGGAGGCGTGGCCTCTGTGTATCTAACAGTGTCAGTGAAGGAGGCGTGGCCTCTGTGTATCTAACAGTGTCAAATGAAGGAGGCGTGGCCTCTGTGTGTGACAGAGCCAGTGAAGGAGGCGTGGCCTCTGTGTGTGACAGAGCCAGTGAAGGAGGCGTGGCCTCTGTGTATGACAGAGACAGTGAAGGAGTGTTAAATTCACATTGTAAATTCTCTTTACTCTCACAGAGCACAGTTAGTGAATATTAACCCTGATTGTGCTGACATATGGATATGTCTCACCTGTACAGGTCGATACACATTAATCACATGCAGCATAGGCTTCTGGATCTGTGCCAGGAGTTTGGAGAAAAAGAGTAGGACCTGCTGGCTCATTCCAGGAGGATACTGTGCAAAAAAACAAAGCTAATGTTCACTCTGAAGGACAAAGACAAGCATATACATGCACATGTGTGTGTGTGTGTGTGTGTGTGTGTGTGTGTGTGTGTGTACCTGAGCCTTTCCCAGCGTGCAAAGTGTCTCTAGTAGTTTGTGCTGGAGAAGGTACTCCATGCAGGGCCCTGTCTCCTCCACCTCCTGCTGTCTCTCCTCATACACCAGAATGTCCAGCATCTGCTTTAGTCTCCACGGGATGTCCGTCTGCTTCACCGGCTGTGCTTCATCTATTTACAACGTTTAATAAATAAACTATGCTGTTGAATTCTCAGATCTAATTGCTGTTTCTAAGATGATTATTCACAATAGACTTTAACTTCTGGCAACTGACAATGTAAAGATAAACGCATTCGTTCTAATTTCAAAAACACCTATAATCTGTGATAGGGTACGGATTTCTGCGAGTAATTACTTGTTTATGTTCTCGGAGCCTCACCTGTAGTTTCGATGTAATAGTTGGTTATTCCTTTCCAATGATCGACGAAGGAGTCGAGCAGATTTACCGAAGGCTCTCTCTGAAAACGACACATAAAACCGAACACAGATCAGACGTGTGAAGATGTCTATCATTCGAGATAGATAATCTTGACTAGCTTTCTATAACAGAAGCTCTGACCATAGTTTATATTGATGCGCTCCTTCTAAGTTACAGCTTCCGTAGTAGCAACTCTACTATTATATATATATATATATATATATATAACTCTATTACTACTACCATTTACATTTCCAGCATTTAGCGGACGCCCTTATCCAGAGCGAGGGTTAAGGGCCTTGCTCAGGGGCCCAGAAGTGACAGCTTGGGGGACCTGGGATTCAAACTCACAACCTTCCGATTGGAAGTCCAGCACCTTAACCACTAAAGTCTACCACATCCCAAATTCTAATACTACTACCACCATTATTTCCATTACTATTATTATATATTATATATAATAATATAACCAACATGACAAGTTAAGGTTTTAATTTATAACCAACTTGTTTTGCTATCTTGGTTATTTGAAATACTACTGCTACCAAAATTATTAATACTAGTATTACTATTTCTACTTACACTAAAACTACCAGCACAAGTTACTACTATTATTACTAACACCATTATTACTACTAATGACACAATTACTACAGCTACTGATTCTAGTATGATTACTACCTTTACTACTAAATACTATTTCTAGTACTACTACTACTACTACTAACATAACTACTACTTCTACCATGACCACTACTACAACTATTACCACTTCTAGTACTACTACCACCATCACTAATAAATACTAGTAGAACTTTGCAAATACTACTTCTGTTACTATGCCTACCGCTAGTACTAGTATTGCTACTAGTACTGATGCTCTAAGTACTAGTTACTGCCATGTCGTTCCTGTAAAAGGTTCCTGCTTCACATTGCTGATTATTTTCGGATAAATGAACGGATATACGAACACAAACATTTACAAGAAGTTATAATAGAAGCTTAGATGTTGACACTGACACGATTGTGAGCTAATCGTGTAGCTAATGTTTGTGTAGCTAAAATGCTACCTAGCAAACAAGCTAGCAACAGGATACGCAACATTTAAACTCTTATTAAAATATTTATACAACACACCAACACGGTCCTGTTCCTTTTTTTTATCTAGTCGATCTTTTATAACGCTTGTTAAACTTGTCAAGCTTGTTCTCTGCAACACGGCTAACGTTCTACCAGCTAACATGCTAATAACATGCTATATTTTTTAATACTTACTGTCTCCAGGGCCTGCTGGAAAAGAGACGTCAATTTATTTAACATATCCATAGTATTTATTTTTTTTTAACAATGTGTCTAATCACAAGAATATACGAAGTCAGACATTATAGCTTTTATTTGGAGCTAAGCTGAACTTCGCCAGTTTGTTTGGGCACATTTCCCTCAACACGTCAGTTAGCTTAACAGCGCCGTGTCTCAAATGTAGACATCCTCACTAGCGCTGTGCACTACAGAAGGGCAGAAAAGCACTAGACCAGACGCCCTATGTAGTGCACTCTGTGTTCTTATGTAGCCATTTGGGATGAATCTTATTTATCTGAGTTGTTTGGCAGGGGCTCTGGTTACAGCTGATAAGAGTCTTAAATAAATAAATAAAACAAATGTTTAGTATGGATAAGAGTTGTGAAAAAAGTGTACCAAAAAGTATTTAATATATATTTATATAAAAAAAAGTATTATATATATATAATAATAATATAAAACACTATATATAACTGTGTTTTTTTAATGCAACCTTTTTTTATTATACAGTTTTATAATATATATATATATACATATATATATATATATATATATATATATATATATAGATAGATAGATAGATACATATAAATATAAATATTATATATATATATATATATATATATATATATAATATTTACTTTTTTCAAAAAGTATTTAATATTATATTATATTTACTATATAATATTATATTATATTATATTATATTTACTATATAATATTATATTATATTTATATTTATTCACTGTATATGCTTTCATATATACCACTTGCTGTAAATATGCTAGATATTTATCTGCACTTTCACACGACTGCTACATTTTGCACTTCTGGTAGATGCCAAACTGCATTTCGTTGCTGTGTACCTGTACAATGCAATGACAATAAAGTTGTATCTATCTATCTATCTATCTATCTATCTATCTATCTATCTATCTATCTATCTATCTATCTATCTATCTGTCTATCTATCTATCTGTCTATCTATCTATCTATGTATATGTGTGTGTGTGTGTGTGTGTGTGTATACATACAAATATGTAAAAAGGTTGCATTGAAAAAAAAAACACAGTTAAATGGATTACCCTGGTTGTCTTAAGTTTTTTTTTTTTTTAATAGCCTCGTACAAGACTCTTAACTATTACCACTACTACAAAAACTACCACTACATTTACTGTCATCACTACTGTGGTTAGTACTAGTAGTACTTTTTAGGTAGTACTTTACTGCCACCACTACATTTACATTTACAGCATTTTACAGACACTGTTATCCAGAGTGACGTACATTTTTATTTCAGTTTATACACCTGAGCAATTGAGGGTTAAGGGCCTTGCTCAGGGGCCCTGCAGGTGGCAACTTCGTGGACCTGGGATTTGAACCAGTGACCGATCAATAGTCGAACACCTTAACCACTGTGCTACCACATCCCACTACCATCATTGCTAACTGTAAATATTACTAATACTTATACTACTACTACTATTATTACTACTACCACCACCACTACTGTTAGTAACATTATTCATTCATTCATTCATTCATTCATTCATTCATTCATTCATATTCTACCGCTTATCCGAACTACCTCGGGTCACGGGGAGCCTGTGCCTATCTCAGGCGTCATTGGGCATCAAGGCAGGATACACCCTGGACGGAGTGCCAACCCATCGCAGGGCACACACACACTCTCATTCACTCACGCAATCACACACTAGGGACAATTTTCCAGAGATGCCAATCAACCTACCATGCATGTCTTTGGACCGAGGGAGGAAACCGGAGTACCCGGAGGAAACCCCCGAGGCACGGGGAGAACATGCAAACTCTACACACACAAGGAGGAGGCAGGAATCGAACCCCGACCCTGGAGGTGTGAGGCGAACGTGCTAACCACTAAGCCACCGTGCCCGCTATTAGTAATATTATTAAATTCTAAAACTAATACTACTCCTGCCACTACTACTCTTACTAGTAATACTGCCTCTAATATCACTATTAGTAATATAACTGCTACTACTACTATACTACTAATAATAATAATTTTCATAAAAAGCAATAGAAAAAAAAACAAGAATAAAATAAAAGCTTTAACCCCATGGTTAAGGCATTGCATTAAAACTTACTACCAACTACACAGATTCCTTCTCAGTGTAACATGGACGCGTCAGATGCATATTGTTAATTCTATTACTGTATCTAATAATTTGGCATTTGAAATACCGCTGATTCATACTGTCACTTTGATGTCTATTAGTCACCACGGTACAACTTATGTATCTTAAGCTTCCGAAATCTGTATATACCTTATGACAGGTTTTCATGAAAACACAGACAATCAGTTTCAAATGCAGGTCCATAATCCCTGCTTTAACATAAAATGCTAAATAAACCGGCAATACTTTGAACTAGACATGAAACATGCAACTAACAAAAGGGCAGGTATATTTTCAGCAACGCATTAGCTAACATTTTCATACTGTATATAATGTTTATGCCAGTGTGGGATATATTCTCTAATCCTACGTGTTCCTTAGCCTCAAGTAAAACTATCGAACTGTTGTGTTTGTGTGTGATTTGCATTATTCTAGATGCACGGTTTGGCAGAATGAAAATATTTCTGATCACTGAGTCGAAAAGTAACCATCTGGAGCTCATCTAAAAGAGCACATTTACATTTCCGTGTCAGTTATTACAGTTTTCTTAAGTCTGGCACGGTCGATAGATTTTGCCACGGGCACCCTGCATGGTGAGGATGATGATGATGATAAGGAAGACATTTCAGAACGGCAGAAAACCTAGCGGGGGGTCAGTGATGCCTTGGAGCTGTTTTGCAGCTGTTAGCTCAAATCTAATAAATACACGATTTTGCAAAGTACAAAAACATTTCATCCAAAAGAAATGGTTGTATCTGTCAGGAGGTTATAGCTTAGTCATATCTTAAAAAAATACAACAACTTTCTATTTATATTTATGTATTCTATTTCTATATTCTACCGTAGATCATCCTTAAAAGTGGTTCGTTGTTATTATACAGTCATGAACCATCTAAAAGGGTGACAATCCTTTTGAAACTAGCCAGAGATGCCAATCAACCTACCATGCATGTCTTTGGACCGGGGGAGGAAACCGGAGTACCCGGAGGAAACCCCCGAGGCACGGGGAGAACATGCAAACTCCACACACACAAGGTGGAGGCGGGAATCGAACCCCCAACCCTGGAGGTGTGAGGCGAACGTGCTAACCACTAAGCTCAACATGTGCTGATTATTTACGTAGCCTATAATCATTTGTCCAGTTCATTTCCATAAGGGTGCCAATATTTATGCAGCAGGCCGTAGGGTTATTTACAGCAAGCCTGAGTGATTTATTTATTTTTGTGCCACAAAAAAAAACACATGATGTAACAAAAATAATTTCAGCACGGTAATTTGTAGCATCAGCTAATGGAGCGGCTAACGGAGCTTAATATGCGTCAGAGAATAGATTGCATGAGTAAAAAAAAAAATCTCTGATGTATTTCACCTCACACATCCTTGCTTACGAGAGCAGCCATTAAACTGCAACGATATTAAACTGTAATGCATCGTGAAAAATCTTCTTGAATTCGGCATAACTCGATGGAGAAAGGGGGAAAAATGTCTTGGCATGCTCTTTTCCAGAAAATGCTGTCCTGTAATTTGTTTTGCGTATTGACACTCGAGTACTTTGGAGTTGCTCATCTTACCCCGGTGGCTCATCTTACCTCCTCGCTCCATAAATAGAATGGATCGATGTGCTGTTCATCGTGCTCGTGTGATCTGTAACGATAGTTTTTTTTTTTGATGTTTTGCAGTGCAACTTTGTCAGGGAGAAATAAATAGTGTAAAAAACCATTAAGTATAAATCCAAACAGTACATAAGTCCGAGAACTTACTTCAGTGTACTTTAGTTTCACTTAACAGGTCGATGGTTGTCCGGTTAAATCCTCAGTAAATCCTCTAAACCAACACTTATTCTAATAGAAGTGTTTGTTGTAAATCCTACAACAGTCAGTGGATAACAATGAAAAATCCTGAGTCAGTGGATAATAACAATGGTTTTCTTTAATAGATAAAACATTGTACTTGTTGGCAAGTTGCTGTGAATCCATTATGACTTATAGACATGTTTTCAATCAGTGTAAAGAAATGAATGATGTTCTGTCTGTGAGTTTGATCTAAAATGAGTCACTCTGTTGATAACCACAAAGAATTTTAGTGGCCTTTACATTTGAGCTGCTTTTTAGATGAACAAACACTTGGAGCATCTCAGAGAGCAGAAATGGGTTCGAAATCAACATTTACTATGAAGATACAAACGTATGTGTGTAAAAAAAATAACCGATTTTGTTTCTTTTGTGGGGGACACGGTGGCTTAGTGGTTAGAATGTTCACCTCAAACCTCCAGGGGGTTCGATTCCCACCTCCACCTTGTGTGTGTGTAGTTTGCATGTTCTCCCCGTGCCTTGGGGGTTTCCTCCGGGTACTCCGGTTTCCTCCCCCGGTCCAAAGACATGCATGGTAGGTTGATTGGCATCACTGGAAAAATGTCCGTAGTGTGTGATTGTGTGAGTGAAGGAGTGTGTGTGTGTGCCCTGCGATGGGTTGGCACTCTGTCCATGGTGTACCCTGCCTTGATGCCCGATGACGCCTGAGATAGGCACAGGCTCCCCGTGACCCGAGAAAGTTCGGATAAGCAGTAGAAGATGAATGAATGAATAAATGATTAAAAATGGAATAAAAGACTTCAAAAATAATCACAAAGCAAAAATTTTAATAGTTAAATTTAATTAATTTAATTCCAAAATGAACCATATGAAGGGGGGCACGGTGGCTTAGTGGTTAGCACGTTCGCCTCAAACCTCCAGGGTTGGGGGTTCGATTCCCGCCTCCACCTTGTGTGTGTGGAGTTTGCATGTTCTCCCCGTGCCTCAGGGGTTTCCTCCGGGTACTCCGGTTTCCTCCCCCGGTCCAAAGACATGCATGGTAGGTTGATTGGCATCTCTGGAAAATTGTCCCTAGTGTGTGATTGCGTGAGTGAATGAGTGTGTGTGTGTGCCCTGCGATGGGTTGGCACTCCGTCCATGGTGTATCCTGCCTTGATGCCCGATGACGCCTGAGATAGGCACAGGCTCCCCGTGACCCGAGGTAGTTCGGATAAGCGGTAGAAGATGAATGAATGAATGAATGAACCATATGATTTTTTTTCATATGAGACTTTATCTTTAAATCTGTTTATTATCCCATTCTTGAAACTCCTTGACAAACCTTTATCATGACTTCATACTTTGTCCAGTGTCCAGTTTTCAGTTATGCACATTTTACTATCGTGTTTAACTCTGTAACCTAAACACAATTGTGATGAAATAATCAGAGTATTCCTATAACTCGAAGCAGAAAGGTGCATCACCTGAATTTTTTGAAGATCAGAGGAAGAAGGAAAATTGTCTGATTCGACCCTTTTACGCAAATCATAGGCAGATAAATGATGGTGACTATAAATAATGATTACAGACAAAATAAATAAATCATATGATGTCCCTAACATCCTCAGTCTAAACTGATGTTCATTTAAAGGTGGGGTCTCCGTTGTTTGAGAAATGCTTCTGAAAACTGAGTCGGGACGGCAAACTAAACAAAAACAAAACTAACGTGTAGCAACTGAGCAGAAAGGGGCGTGTCTTGTCTATGTGGGCGGAGAGAGTGTTCAGTGCGCATGTGTGACATCAGCAGAAAGCGGTTTTAACATTGACATGGAGGATAAAAACAAAGAAAGAAAGAGAAGAAAGGCTTACGATAAGGTAAGAAGTAGGACGTGTTAATATAGGATCAGCTTTCCAGCGCTGGAGAGAACTGAAGGAGCAGGAAGTTGGTCACATATTCACAGAGTGGAGTTTCCTGAGTCAATAACTCCTGAGCTAAACGCTGTTACTACACAAATAACACCTCTTTTCTATCGTAGTAATGTAGAGACGCAGCTACAACCGTGTTTTGTGTAGTAACAGCGTTTAGCTCAGGAGTTATTGACTCGGGAAACTCCAATCTGTGAATATGTGACCAACTTTACTTAAGACGCCGAGGCGTTTTTTTCCTTCTCGATAGGTGAGTAACGTTGGTTTTGTTTTGTTACACAGAACTAATATATGCCTTTGTCCTTTACATGATTATGCTTGTGTGTCATTTTTGCTTGTTTGTTTATCTGCAATCGTATTGTTCTTCACTTCAGCTATGATAAAGACACATTTCTTTCAATTATTTGCCTGGGTTACGTATGTATGTGTGGGCGGAGCCATCGATACAGGGGTGGGACCCGTTTGGGTTAGGGGCGTGTTTGTTTTGGTGATTTCAAATGTCAATGTTGGCTTTCAAACAACAGAGACCCCACCTTTAAGCAAAAAATCCAACCTGAAGGGTTAAAGGACATGACATCTTATTGTTCTTGCATTTAACCACCAATTTTAATTAAAACAAGTGAGTTTAAAGTGTTAACTTCTGAACCGAGACTGCAAAGCTGACTGAAAGCCTGCAGCCGTGCCCGTCCACCCCCAGGCACTGACACGAATGTGATGAGAAAATCCTGACAAGCCTGACTGTGACAGCGACATCGTGGCAGGTCACATCTCACACACCGACCATGGAACAGTGAGAAATCAGTGGACTGATTCGGAGATATTCATAGCTGCTAAAAATAGATGCAGAATGATTTTCCGCAGTGGGTTATGTAGGTCAAAGCCTCGTATGAACCCTCGGATAAAAGCTGAGCACCAGCACAAGCTCTAAGCCCTAATGCATCTTTAAAATCCAGGATGTTTTCTCTTTCTTTTTCTTTTCTCACAAACTTCCTCACAAAGCCTCAGATCTTCAATCGTATGAAATTTCTTTTATTTATTTAAAAAGCTCTTGATGTTTTATTTTTTTATGTTGGTGCATACACAGTGTTGTCATGCGACCAAACGCGATAGTCTTCAGATTTGCCTTCAAAAATATCCGAAATAGTGCCCGTTGTTGCTATAGTAACAGATAATCCACAGGAACCTGTATTCAATACATCAGTTATACATCATTAAAAATATATATTTTGTTGTTGATCATAGGTTCACGGAAGGAGTCTCCAGTGTCGGGGCTTTGGGAAAGTCTTTACACTGCATGTCAATGTTTTATTGAACTTCAAATAGAGAGAAAATTCGAGGTCTTTGATTGAACGGCCGTTCGAAGCAGCCAGACAGAAGAACTTCCACATCTGGGTGTAACTTTCATTCATTCATTCATTTTCTACCGCTTATCCAAACTACCTCTGGTCACGGGGAGCCTGTGCCTATCTCAGGCGTCATCGGGCATCAAGGCAGGATACACCCTGGACGGAGAGCCAACCCGGAGGGCACACACACTCTCATTCACTCACGCAATCACACACTAGGGACAATTTTCCAGAGATGCCAATCAACCTACCATGCATGTCTTTGGACCGGGGGAGGAAACCGGAGTACCCGGAGGAAACCCCCGAGGCGGAGGCGGGAATCGAACCCCCAACCCTGGGGGTGTGAGTCGAACGTGCTAACCACTAAGCCACCGTGCCCCCGTGAGCTAATCAATATATTAGAAATTACACACTCACACTGAGTATGTTGTTTTCTAGCAAGTTTTTGTTGTTTTTTTTATCACAGAAATATTTCCCTTAAATAAATTCCCTTAATCATTTTTATCAGCTCTTAAAATCAGACTAAAATACGTGACGTATTATGTTTATATATATACTAGTGTAGTACTGTTGATGCATGATGTAATGCATGTTGTTACATCATAATCAGAAAGGGTTCGGGGGTCAAGCAACTTTCAAGACTTTAATTTCTCATGAGATTACGAGGAATAAAATCCCCAGTAAGTTGAATCCGAATAAGAAAAACACAAAACCTAAGACTCAAATCGATGGTTTTCTTTAAAGAGAAAGAATATATATCACTAGCAGGTCATTTAAAGCAGTCCAACAGGACAAAAATCCCACCGAACCCCAGAACCGTGTCACTGTGTCTGTCACCGTGGTTTTCATTTCTCAGACTCCTGAAGCTTCATCGCTCACCGCTCGCTCCTGCTCCATCCTCTGAGCTGACCGCTGAATAATTGAAGAGAGAGTATGAAATAAAATAAAAGTACCCTTCCTGTGTCAGAGACGTGGCACTGCTGTATTGCGTGTTGGGTGTGTCAGGCCTCAGACGTCAGACGAGGGGCCGCTGTCTCTCCGCTGCAACATCATCTATATTTAATTACAATGCACCACTCGAGACCTAGGTGGAAATATTCTCAAATCTTTTTTTCTTTAACACCCCCCCCCCCCCCAAGATCTGAATGTTTTAATGCACATAAAAATAAAAAGAGTAACATAAATCATCAGTGTCACTTTTTTGCATTTCTTTCATCACGATGTAATCCCTTTTTTGAATTTTTAGATGCTGGTATGTGATCAAATTGAAGTGATGTCATTTAAATACTTTCTGATCTGATGAGCTTTACATGAGCTGATGTCGATGATATTGACGGTTTGTCACTAAAAGATTTCAAAATAAAGGCAAAATTTCATTCCTTCTTTTCTTCTTCTCTCGTTATATCATGTTGTTGTGTTGTTGTCATTGTTACTATTCTTATCCTTGATGTTAATTCTCTTTCCTGTTCTGTTTCTAACACCCTCCTCCCCATCACACACACACACACACACACACACACACAAGATTAAAGCTCAGAAAGCCTCGATGTTCACAATGTGCTATAAATAGCCCGAGCCGGAGTCTGGAGTCAACCCCTGCACACCTTCATCATATTTGTCTCTCTGAATTCCTGCACTTGCTCCCTCTCTCTCTCTCTCTCTCTCTCTCTCTCTCTCTCTCTCTCTCTCTCTCTCTCACACACACACACACACACACTCTCTTTGCTGTCTGTCCCTCCCTCATTTTTTTCCTTTTCACTTTATTAAACCACTACAGCATCCCTTGCATTGCTACTTAGCAACAGTCTCCAAGGTTACAAAATGTCTCCCACTCCCCTCATCCCCAGCGTTATCCCTTATTACTATCTTAACTTCTTTATTACTTTCTTTCCTGTTGCTGCTCTGTTTGGCACATCAAAGCATCTCTCTCTCTCTCTCTCTCTCTCTCTCTCTCTCCCTCTGTCCCTCTCTGTCTCTCTCTCTCTGTGCCTCTCTCTCTCTCTCTCTCTCTCTCTCTCTCTCTCTCTCTCTCTCTCTCTCTCTCTCTCCCTCTGTCCCTCTCTGTCTCTCTCTCTCTGTGCCTCTCTCTCTCTCTGTGCCTCTCAGTTCGGAATGATTCATTTCAGTTTGATTCAATTTGATTCGTCAGTCGTTCATTCATCTGCAGTAAGAGCTTTATTCTGGGAGCTTTATTCTGGGAGCTTTATTCTGGGAGCTTTGGTGTAAGGCACTCATTCACACTTGTAGTGTGTTTTTGGAAGAAAGGAGGAAAACAGAGAACCAGGAATAAAGAGACATGCTACAGTCCACAATGTGACGTCATAAGAAAGAAAGAAAGTAAGAAAGAAAGAAAGAAAGAAAGAAGTGCATGTCATATCTCAAAATATGTTATTTTTAACAAATGTATATATATATTCATTCATTCATTTTCTACCGCTTATCCGAACTACCTCG
This sequence comes from Tachysurus vachellii, assembly GCF_030014155.1. Lineage (NCBI taxonomy): Eukaryota > Metazoa > Chordata > Actinopteri > Siluriformes > Bagridae > Tachysurus > Tachysurus vachellii. The sequence goes on along the minus strand of NC_083470.1, from coordinate 25,037,941 downwards.
GGTCACGGGGAGCCTGTGCCTATCTCAGGCGTCATCGGGCATCAAGGCAGGATACACCCTGGACGGAGTGCCAACCCATCGCAGGGCACACACACACACACACACACACACACACACACACACACGGGACAATTTTCCAGAGATGCCAATCAACCTACCATGCATGTCTTTGGACCGGGGGAGGAAACCGGAGTACCCGGAGGAAACCCGCGAGGCACGGGGAGAACATGCATACTCCACACACACAAGGCGGAGGCGGGAATCGAACCCCCGACCCTGGAGGTGTGAGGCAAACGTGATAACCACTAAGCCACCATCCCCCCTTTATTATAACTTAGTATTTATAATTTGCTTTTGCTCGCACAAATACTCGATCCACTCCGTCATCATTCGTATGAACCGCAGTTTTAAGGGTGATGACCAAAAACTTGTTTTCCTTCATTCTTCCTTTCTATTTTCCTCCCTTTCACCTTTACCAAGGACAAGCCTTATTACAATTACTTATCCCTTGATCAAATCCTGATCCGGTGAACCGCCGAGGGTGTTTTCTGCGAAGGATTAGAGCACGGCTTTCGGGATTTTACCCACGTGCCCGTTATAATCTGAACTCTCTTCGCTGCATATAATCATGTTCTCAGAAACAGACATTGTGTCTACGTCAAACCCGAAGTCGCACTCACGGTCAGAGAGTCACACACTATTCATCTGAAAGAGAAGGTCATAAGCACTGAAATCATATCTATACAATATATTGTGTTCAGGTGTAGAGAAAATGTGTACAGTTCTTCTTTTTACAGACAACAATGAATCAGAAACCAAATCTGATAACATTGTAGAAGCTGCTCATTTTTTCCTCAAAATCTTTTCTTTATATGACAATTATATTTACACCCTTCAGAACTATTACATCACTCCTAAAGGTTTTAAACACAAAAGTCTAAACACACACACACACACAAGACAAGTTCAACAAGCTTTGTTTCTCCCAGAGCTGTTTTCTTTTTTGCTCCATTCACACAAGACAAAGAAGTGACTTTAATTTGCTTTAAGTGCCTTTTAAATTATATAGTTGGTCTCCGTGGAAACTATTCAGCTGCTTTCGTGTGCTTTTTAAATGTGTGTATTATTAACCAGAAATACGGTTCATGAAAAATAAAAAGCGTCTCCACTGATGCACTTAACCACGTTTACGGATTTCAGTTATTCATTCATTCATTCATTCATCTTCTACCGCTTATCCGAACTACCTCGGGTCACGGGGAGCCTGTGCCTATCTCAGGCGTCATCGGGCATCAAGGCAGGATACACCCTGGACGGAGTGCCAACCCATCGCAGGGCACACACACACTCTCATTCACTCGCGCAATCACACACTACGGACAATTTTCCAGAGATGCCAATCAACCTACCATGCATGTCTTTGGACCGGGGGAGGAAACCGGAGTACCCGGAGGAAACCCCCGAGGCACGGGGAGAACATGCAAACTCCACACACACAAGGTGGAGGCGGGAATCGAACCCCGACCCTGGAGGTGTGAGGCAAACGTGCTAACCACTAAGCCACCGTGCCCCCCAGATTTCAGTTATAATGCCTTCAAATAAAAAGGTATGATAGGATTTTAGTTCATTATGCTACTCGGAGGCTTAGTGGTTAGCACGTTCGCCTCACACCTCAAGGGTTGGGGGTTTGATTCCCACCTCCGCCTTGTGTGTGTGGAGTTTGCATGTTCTCCCCGTGCCTCGGGGGTTTCCTCCGGGTACTCCGGTTTCCTCCCCCGGTCCAAAGACATGCATGGTAGGTTGATTGGCATCTCTGGAAAATTGTCCGTAGTGTGTGATTGCGTGAGTGAATGAGTGTGTGTGTGTGCCCTGTGATGGGTTGGCACTCCGTCCAGGGTGTATCCTGCCTTGATGCCCAATGACGCCTGAGATAGGCACAGGCTCCCCGTGACCAGAGGTAGTTCGGATAAGCGGTAGAAAATGAATGAATGAATGAATGCTACTCGGATTAGATCTGGACCTACTGGACCACGTACTGAATAATCTCGTGTTATGTTTATGTTATGTAATCTGGTGTTATGTTTAAAGAGGAAGTAGGAAGCTGCTCAATCACCCTACATTCTTTTATATAGAATACTGGCAGGGGCGGTTCTAGGATTTCATCTTTAGGGGGTTTTAGCCCTCAGTGAGAATTTAAAACAAGAGGAGTTTTATATTATATATTATATGACTACATAGAGAGCCAAAAGTTATGGTATTATTTAAAATGGCAAAAGTGGACACCAAAATTTTATGCATGATGTAATGATGCCAGTCTTGAATCAGATCAGTTCATGTATGTGTGCATTCTCTACAAACAGTGTGTCCAATGAATGCAGTCATTAATAAAAAACATTCACAAGACAAAGACCAAATCAATAAATGTTATTTTTATTTAGTATTGAATGGATTGTTTGCATTAACATTTTGTCTGTGCTACAACTCTGGTAATAAGAATAGTGACATTTCACTGCTTTTGGTTGCCGACTTTGCGGCTTTCCGCCGATTAACGTTATAGATAAACGCCTCCAGCTCTGACTGCGCGTGCACGCTGCGCGTCCCTGTGCTTCTCCGTTCAAATAAAGCAGACACCTCAAGACGCTCTTTTGAAAGACTACAACGCATGCGCGTAAAAGCAAAGTAAAAAAATCGCTCTTGGATCAAACTGATAAATAATTTTCTTTCCCATCGACAACACGTCCTGCATTTTAACATAATTTTTATTTTTTTATTTTTGAAAGTAAAAATTATACTTATAGTTTTAGGGTGGCTCCAGCCCACCTGTCTGTGATGTCAGCCACCCTAAAACTATAAGTATAATTTTTACTTTCAAAAATAAAAAAATAAAAATTATGTTAAAATGCAGGAAAAAAAAAAAGGTCTAGAACCGCCCCTGAATACTGGTATACCCAAATCACATCAACTTAAGAAATAAATCCAATACAGTATGTAGATGATGCACACGTACTGTAGCTTAAAATGTCTTAGCTGAAATCGACACCCGTTAAAGATTCCCCAACGTATTGTGTCGTAAGTCAGTCAATTTGTAGATACTGATAAAGGGGGGGAAAAAAAGAAAAGAAAAGAAAAGTGATCGATTTTGCAAAAGGGTTTTTATTTCTTGGGGTTACTGACCCAGCAACCCCATACTAAAGGCTAGGAGGTTTGTGAGAGGCTAAATCTGATTCACAAGCTTACAGCCTTGCACTCTTTCAGTGATATTGTCTTGATCAAATCACACACTTTTTCTAGTAGTGCGTTTGTCCAGCTGCCAAACCTGCGCGCCATTTTAATACAATGTTTTTTACTTTTGCAATGTCAAATAGTGTTTCTTTACGAATATGACTTAATGTATATTTCTGGCTAGCCTTTAGTGCTAAAAATCATGCCAATGGTGAATGGAACTTTTACTTTAATCCATTATTGGACATACCAAGAACAGCCAGATGGATAGATTGATAGATGGACTGATAGACTGATAAGTTAAAATATAGTGGCTTATTTACCCAGTGTAGTAAACCAGACCTATTAAAAAAGCAATTAGCTTTTTCTTGCACTGCCCTTAGGGTTCTTTAAGGGTCCATTATCCAGTTAATTAAAGGTGATTAGGTTATTTTAAAAAGCTGTTCCTTCAGAGGGATGCTCGAAGAACCTGTATGTGTTGTACATTTTCTAACATTTTATGGAACACAATGAGACCTGTAAACTAGCTGACACTTTGCTAATTAGCAGACTAGCAAAAAGACCATAGTTCACATTTTACCTTAGCAAGCCGGTGACCATGCATTAAGATAACTTACACTGCAGACTTCATGTTCAGCTAAGCAACCTGTCACCTGCAGAAGTTCTCTGATGACTCTGCCATCGTCGGTCTGATCACATGATGATGATGACTTGGAGTACAGAGGACTGATACAGAACTTTGTGGACTGGTGCGCGGAGCTGCCTCCAGTGAAATGCGGGAAAATCCAAAGAACTTTTGATGGATTTCCGTAGGCACAAAAAAACTTCATTACCACCATAATTACACACTGGATTACTGTTTAACTGTAATTATAACAATAACAACGTATTTTAAACAACATGTGCAATAACAGAAATTTTAAAAATGTGCAATATTACCTGTGTGCAATATGTCCGTTAGTGTAACTACTTACTCGTGTTTTTTTTCCTCTTTGTATTTATACATTAATATATATATTAAATATATATATATGTGTGTGTGTGTGTGTGTGTGTGTGTGTGTATTTGCATTTCTTTCTCTTTGCCGCTGTAATAGAGAAATTTCCCCATTGTGGGACGAATAAAGGTATATCTTCACTCATTTTCCACCACTTTATTCGAACTACCTCGGGTCACGGGGAGCCTGTGCCTATCTCAGGCGTCATCGGGCATCAAGGCAGGATACACCCTGGACGGAGTGCCAACCCATCGCAGGGCACACACACACTCTCATTCACTCACACAATCACACACTACGGACAATTTTCCAGAGATGCCAGTCAACCTACCATGCATGTCTTTGGCCCGGGGGAGGAAACCGGAGTACCCGGAGGAAACCCCCGAGGCACGGGGAGAACATGCAAACTCCACACACACAAGGTGGAGGCGGGATTCGAACCCCCAACCCTGGTGGTGTGAGCGAACGTGCTAACCACTAAGCCACCGTGCCCCCAATGTATATCTTATCTTATCTTATCTTATCTTAAGCTTGAAATATTTGCACAAAAATCCATACGTTGTAGTGTTGTAAAGTCGGCTAGCAGTGACAACTGCATCGATGCTAGCTAGAGAGCTATATTGTAGCTAGATACTTCTACATTTTATAAAAAAGAGCTGAGCTTAGTTTTCAAGAAGTACACCATCAACTTCCCATTTATTTAACACACCTCTTAATAAGAAGACTATCAGCCCAGCTGTCTTTTTAATTATGCAGAAACAAATCACCGCATGTCTGAAAAGAAACCCAACACAACACAGAAACGTGGCATCGTAGCATTTTTAGAACCTGCGTGTGAAACCAAGACAAGTACAGGCAGAATTGGCAAGACAGGGACAGGTTATATTTAGAAATCTTTTATTCTAGGTTTTTTTCTTTCGAGGTTCACCGGGAGGGTTTGTGCTTGCCTTGCCGGAGGCAGTGTAGTCTCCGGAGTGGCAGAGAAAAAGTTTAATTGGTGGGCATCGAGCTAGGAGACTGGAAGTTTGGCTGAGGCAGCTTGCTCATTAGAGCTGAAAGAAAGGGCAGTGCAATGGCATGGGAGAAAACTAGCACAAGCGCAATCACAAGCATGGACTAACACTGCCATGATCAGCACGATTACACAGCGCCCGAAGCAGCACTCACACATTTCTGTTACAGTGGAGTACATTTATCTGCATGGATCCGTTCGGAGAATCGTAATTTGGGTTAGGATACTAAAGGCACTCACTCCATTAAGGGAGGGTTCGAGGCAAGATTCAATTAATAGAATAAATTAGAGTCACTCCAGCAGAAAAAAACGAAGGAGCGCGATTATCGTCGAGAACCTTCTGGATGGTATTTAGAGACCTGCCGCTTATTTGCTATTAGTTACAAAAGGAAGGCTACAACAATAGGGTCCCTTCAAAGCTGCTTCTTTATTATTTAGTACATTTTCACTTCATTTATATAAGGATGTAGAACAGCAGATCCCTGGATGTTTTAATGCATCTTAAACTACAACAATTCTTTTTTACATCTCATAGTTTCAGAGTTTAAAATTCGTCCTGTATGTTCATTCATTCATTCGTTCATTTTCTACCACTTATCCGAACTACCTCGGGTCACGGGGAGCCTGTGCCTATCTCAGGCGTCATCGGGCATCAAGGCAGGATACACCCTGGACGGAGTGCCAACCTATCACAGGGCACACACACACACACACTCTCATTCACTCACTCAATCACACACTATGGACAATTTTCCAGAGATGCCAATCAACCTACCATGCATGTCTTTGGACCGGGGGAGGAAACCGGAGTACCCGGAGGAAACCCCCAAGGCACAGGGAGAACATGCAAACTCCACACACACAAGGCGGAGGCGGTAATCGAATCCCCAACCCTGGAGGTGTGAGGCCAACGTGCTAACCACTAAGGCACCGTGCCCCCCATCGTCCTGTATGTTGTTTAACATTATATATCGTCGCTGTCGGGCGGAAACCTCGTATGTCCAAATTTGGTCAATTTCATATTTTTTCACATATCGATGCTATTGGTCAGTCTCCACGTGGGTCTGTTATTTTTACAAGTTATTAACCAATCTAAAGTCTTGAAAATAGCTTGAGCGCAAATCTCATAACTCCATTGGACACTTCAACTGTCCACCTCTTCCTCACTCCGCGGGAGAGCTTCACGGCATATTTCTCCTCAAGAAGAGTTGCAACGAATCAACACGTCTTCTGAGGTAAATGTCTTCAAAACACTGGGCTCAAAGAAAAAAAAATCTTGACCCCCGCTAGTTCTGGTGCTCGTCTGAGGTCAGGAATTTAGCGCAAGACAATCCACTGCAACGCGGACTAAACCCTGTGCACTGCAGATAAGGTACGGCGTTTTTTTAATTTCCTGAAAAGTAATGGTTTTGGACATACGAGGATTCCGCCCGACAGCGACGATATGTATTTGACTGAACTCATTACAGTTCAAAACTGAAAGGATAAAACCATGGATTCGTCTGCTTTTTCTGTCAGCACATATTAACTAGTATATTATTCATTCATTCATTCATTTTCTACCGCTTATCCGAACTACCTCGGGTCACGGGGAGCCTGTGCCTATCTCAGGCGTCATCGGGCATCAAGGCAGGATACACCCTGGACGGAGTGCCAACCCATCACAGGGCACACACACACTCTCATTCACTCACACAATCACACACTACGGACAATTTTCCAGAGATGCCAATCAGCCTACCATGCATGTCTTTGGACCGGGGGAGGAAACCGGAGTACACGGAGGAAACCCCCGAGGCATGGGGAGAACATGCAAACTCCACACACACAAGGTGGAGGCGGGAATCGAACCCCCAACCCTGGAGGTGTGAGGCGAACGTGCTAACCACTAAGCCACCGTGACCCCCACTAGTATATTATATTATATTATATTATTGAGCTGGAAGAATTATGACGTATTTTAAAACGCTGACTAAAATGGTAACTTACAATGTGCCAGGACCAAACCATCAAAGATATTCATTCAGTTTCTTGTTGTTTTTTTTTTTTTTAAATAAAAGAGGTAAGAAGTAGGAATGGACTGATGTGGTATTTATATTATATTCACTGTTATAATAACCAGGTTGGTCATTGGCTGTCACTTGAGTCATAAGCGACTGGTAATAAGCTAAAAAGAATCCATTTAAAATGAATCGTTGGCACGACCTATGTTCCTTAACACAGCCGATACACGGAATGACCTTCTTTTAAAATAAATGAGCTTCTGCTAGCATCCTGACTCGCTGGAATGATTTGAAAATTGATCAGTGCCACTGGAAAATTTCTCCTTCTCAGCTTTGTAATAGTTTTTTTTCCCCTAAAGCAGTTACCTTCTGTCACACACTGAAAAGCCCAGAATGGAGGGTAGATTCAACACTTTTGTTTTTAAAATTTGCCAGTGTGAAAGAAAGTGTGAAAGAAAGTGAAATAGCTGTTATTTACACTAGGACATAGTCTAGGTATTAGGTCGTAAACTCTCTCTCTCTCCCTCTCTCCCCCCCTGTCTTTCCCTCTCTCTCTGTCTCTCTCCCTCTCTCTTCCTCTGTCTCTGTCTGTCTCCCTCTGTCTCTCTCTTCCTTTGTCTCTCCCTCTCCCCCCCTCTCTCTCCCTCTCTCCTTCCCTCTCTCTCTTCCTTTCTCTCTGTCTCTCCCCCTCTGTCTTTCCCTCTCTCTCTGTCTCTCTCCCTCTCTCTCTCTCTTTCTCTCTGTCCCCCTCTCTCTGTCTCTCTCCCTCTCTTTCCCTCTGTCTCTCTCCCTTTCTCTGTCTGTCTCCCTCTGTCCCTCTCTTCCTTTCTCTCTCCCTCTCCCCTCTCTGTCTCTCCCTCTCTCTCTGTCTTTCCCCCCTGTCTCTCCCTCTCTCTCTGTCTCTCTCCCTCTCTCTTCCTCTGTCTCTCTCTTTCTCTCTGTCCCCCCTCTCTCTGTCTCTCTCCCTCTTTCCCTCTGTCTCTCTCCCTTTCTCTCCCCCTCTCTCTGTCTGTCTCCCTCTGTCCCTCTCTTCCTTTCTCTCTCCCTCTCCCCTCTCTGTCTCTCCCTCTCTCTGTCTTTCCCCCCTGTCTCTCCCTCTCTCTCTCCCTCTCTCTTTATCTCTGCCCCGTCTCTCCCTCTCTTTCCCTCTCTCGTTCTCTCCCCTCTCTCTGTCTCTCCTTTTCCCCCTCTCTCTGTCTTTCCTGCCTCTGTCTCTCCCTCTCTCTCTTCCTCTGTCTCTCTGCCCCCTCTCTGTCTCTCTCCCTCTGTCTCTCCCTCTCCCCCTCTCTGTCTTCACCCCTCTGTCTCTCCCTCTCTCTCTGTCTCTCTCCCTCTATCTCTTCCTCTGTCTCTCTGCCCCCCCTCTCTGTCTCTCTCCCTCTGTCTCTCCCCCTCTATCCCTCTGTCTCTCTCTCTCTCCCTCTCTGTGTGTGTGTTTTCCATTTGTGTGTGTGAGAGAGTGTGTGTCTGTGTGTGTGTTTTCCATTTCCGTGTGAGTGAGAGAGAGAGAGAGAGAGAGAGAGAGAGAGAGAGAGGAAAACTCGGTTCTCGGTATCACACTCGACAGAGACAGGTTACTGTTTATCCTGCTGCACCTGAGGACTCTTTATTTCATCACAGAAATGCAGGTACGCGACTTCTTATTTCCTTTTTTTTGTGAGAATCAAATTCAGTGAAATGACAACATTTTAACTCGGAATCTAATCTTTTATTATCCAGTTGTATTGATCCTAATAACCATCAGTCCCTGGTTACCTGAGACTTGTCGCTAAGTGACGTCCTTAACCGACACTCTGAGGTAAAGTGTCGCGCGCACGATTTTTAACGGTCGTTTTCAAATATTATTATTATTTAAAAAAAAAAAAAAAAAAAACCTCGCGCGAGGATTATAAAGGACCGCGCGCGCGAGCTGCAGCCTTGACCCAATCCTGACAGGATTTCTGACTGGAATTTATTCTTCCTTTGGTCACTTTAGAAACAAATAACTGCTAGTCAAGACAGGCTAGTAAGGTACATGATTGATAAAGTAATGCAGTTAAAAGAGTTTACAGAAATATTTCACTCAGTGTTGAGTAGATTAGTAAAAAAAAAAACAAACAAACAAACATGTTCTATTAAATGACTAGTAAATGTGAGGTAAATATGAACTTTTAAATAACTAAAAACACATCCTGATTCATTTTCGACTACAGTATTGTGGTAAAACAAAGTCCAGATCTTTAACAATCACATCATATATCAAATATATATTATATAAAAACCATGTGCTATACAGTCGTACAATGCAGTGGTAGGTTCCACGCTTCGTTTCAGGCTTTAGTAGATGTACACAAAAGGGTTCTTCAAGGAATCCTCAAGAGTTTCCTGGATAATTACTGGGTTCTTAACAGTAAAGTGCTCTGATATAGCGTTTCACATACTGTAGAACCTGAGCTCCCATGGAGAGACGAGCAAAGATACTTCTTCTAATCTTGTTCCATGAATTACGCTACATATGACTTATACATTTAGCTAAAGTAAAATTGAGTCCTTGAGAAGTGAGCGAAGACATGCTGAGTGTTCTGTCTGGCTCTGGGAGAGACTGGGAAGTTCTGTTCGGCTCTGGAAGAGACTGGGAAGTTCTGTCCGGCTCTGGAAGAGACTGGGAAGTTCTGTTTGGCTCTGGAAGAGACTGGGAAGATCTGTCCAGGTCTGGAAGAGACTGGGAAGTTCTGTCCGGCTCTGGAAGAGACTGGGAAGTTCTGTCCGGCTCTGGAAGAGACTGGGAAGTTCTGTTCGGCTCTGGAAGAGACTGGGAAGTTCTGTTCGGCTCTGGAATAACCAATAACTAAAGGGTGTGGCCACTGAAAATTCACTGTATTTATACCAACTATACAGGCACTTGTTAAAGCTTACTTTACGGGCAATTTATTAGCATTCAAGGAAAGAGTCTCCAGTGGAAGTAACAAGCTTTTTTTGTCTCATTAACTTGCAGATTTTGGAAAAGGACTTTTTTTAGAGTTAAATGTAACTGTATTTGGATAAAAAAGTACATTGTGTTTTTCATATATAAAAATAACATCTTCAATAAAAAACGGTGTGTGTGTTGATTTTTGCTTCAATCAGCTGATGCACTTTGAATTTAATGCGAATAGCAAGAGAACGGTGTAGATATTTGATCTATGCTGCAGATCAGTTTCCTGGATTAAACCCAGTCTTTGTTTTTTTAAGAACAGTGTGCTCTTTCACTGTACTTTTATACACTGACTGAATATGAATATTTGATGTGCTGTTTCCATAAGTAAGCTTCGCTCTGTCCAATAGAAAAAATCGTTTGTCCTTTGTGGTCATTGGACATATTATGTGGAGGGCGTTGTGGCTTAATGGTAAGCATGATTGGCCCATGCCTGTGTGGCTGGGGGTTTGATTCGCATCTCCGCCCTGTGTTTGTGGAGTTTGCATGTTCTCCCAATGCTTCAGGTGTTTCCACTGGATAATCCGGTTTCCTCCCCAGTCCAATGGCATGCTTGGTAAGCTGATTGGCATGTCTAAATTGTCTGGTGTGTTTGAGTGTTGTGTGTGTAACGTGTTCTTGACCTTTTGTAGGACAAGCGCTACATTAAATCAAATGAAAATCTTTATCAGTGTGAGATTTTCAGGATTCAAATCGCATGATTCAAATCCAACCAATAGGAAAACAACAGGATTATGCAAATCTCCCGGAGCAGCTATGTATATGCTAGCGGTGATCGTGAACCATAAATATACGTATGCTAATGGACGCAAAATTGTGTTTATGTGAGGCCATATTCCACATGAGCTGATTTTCGGGTAACGCTGTTTGATTAAGTGACTGATAAATTAAGTTAATTTTTACTTTCTACAGAAATAGTGGCTTTTGCTACATAACACATTGTACTTATGGTTGAGTTTGACATTAGTTAGTGCCATTCACCTATTATCAATCTCGGACCATGTTATCATGGATAATCTTTGAACCAGGGATGTAGACAAGGTCAAGGAATCAAGTGTTTTTTTCTGCCTGATTATGGAAACCAATTAGCAGTCTTCTAAGCATTTAGTCCATATGGAGCAGCTTCACACACACACACACACATAAACAGGGTCGTCTGGACGGCAATGAGACTTCGAGACGGATGTGATGAATAATTTGGGGTTAATGTAACCTACACTATTGATGAGGAAAAGATGGAGGAGAGAGAGGATAGATGAAACACTGGACGAACATTAATTATGAATAACTGACAAACCTAACATTAGCTCTCGCTTTACATGCACCAGTGTCATACTTTTTTTTTTTTGGAGCACCCAAATTCATTTTAGAAAGTTGCTGCTGTCATGAAGACTCATTAAACCCCAAAGCACAGCTTAATTATCCATTCTCATTGGTCATAAGGTGTAATTTTGAAAACCACAGGATTATATTAATGCATGCTTTATAATGCATTATATCTATAGTATATAACAATTACTGATTTTGGTCAGTACGGTGAAGTTTTCCATAGGGACTTTTTATTTAGTATTTTATCAAAGGAGTCTCCGGTTTCAGTCTTTTGTTACGTTTTTCTGTTTTTTCGTTAACGTGACTATGTAACGACGTTAAACGTTTTGACGTATTGAACATGTCTTAATGTCTCGCTCAGACATCTCTGTCACGCTCCATCAGATTTTCATTCCACCTGAGCCGCACCTGATAACATTTGCTTAATCAAATGAATCTTGTTCTTCAAACAAATATATGGTGTGAATGCCGTCTGTATGGAACAAGAACCCACAGCCATGCTTGAATCTTTGTGGGATTGCAGAGCATACAAAGTACAAAAACAGCAGTCGTTTGACATAACGAAACACCTCTCTTAACCTCTCCGCTTGACCCAGCTCTGTTCAGGATAAACCAAACTTTACAGCAATTTTTTGTTTTGTTTTTCAGCCAAGCAGCCATTAGACACCAAGGCCACGTTCACACTGCAGGTAAAAGTGGCCCAAATCCGCAATTTTCCAAATCCAAAATTTTTTTGGGGTCAAGTGACCAGGTCAGACTTCTTCAGGAGTAGTGTGAACACTCAAATCTGGCCCACATCTGATTATTTCAAATCAGATCCGGGCCACTTCCATATGTGGTCCTGAATCAGACCCAAATCAGATTTTTTCCAATGTGGCCGCAGTGTGAACAGCCAAGGCGGATTTGATGCGACTTTTACGTCAATCTACATCAACATTCGTCACAATTATGCGCCGGCGAAAACGTGACACAAACATGACTGGTAACGTGTGTGTTAAGAGTGTTATATAAAGTGGTTACGTGAACCAGCTCATAATGTTTGCATTGAATACATCACATTATAGCATTACATGATATGTTTGCTTGCACCAGATGATACAATACTTCCTCCGTAACCTCGCCCACTTTTTAGCGCAACGGCGTGCTGCGTGTGACGTCATTGTTATTGTTCGTTTGCGCGTGCGGGTCAGTTTGAAACAGCAAACAGTTCACACTGGCTTATTTTGGAATTGGTGCTTTGATTAGAGCAGCAGTATGAAACCTTTTACATGATTTTAATCACTTTTTGATCAATAGTTAAACAAAGCATTAGCATTTGATTCAAATTTGGATTCAGACAGAATCCCCCAGACAGAATAAACGCAAAATCAGGCAAATTAAAGCAGCATTCTGAGGAGTCTCTGTGGAACACGAGTTCAGCTCTCATAGAAAGTCGTTGCACGCGTCTTCACTGGTAGAAGAATCCTATGCTTGAGATTTCACCACTTAGAAGAATCCTATGCTTAGTAGTTTTCACGCATTTTGCTGCATCGATCTATATCGTATGTTTCACTTTGCACAAGACACCGACATCTGTTGTGCGTCTGTGGCGTTTTGTGATGTTTCGTTGTGCTGATTTATTGTCGGCGCTGCTGAGTCTTTCTCTCCCGAAGACGACGCCGAGGTACGTGAAGACCTTGATAATAACTGTGCACGAATTGCAGTGTGAGAGAGAGAACGTGCGTACGGTTCTGTATCAGTGGACGCCGTTTGCACTTTTATCATCCTGCGCTGAGTGTGTTGAGTGTTCTGATCTGTCGGCTGAAGAGAGACTGAAGTCTCTGTGGACCCATTAGAGGAGCGTGTGTCCAGGCTGAGAGGAGAGCGAGGAGCGGCATTCAGCACACACACACACACACACACACACACACACACACACACACATGCTTTCTCAGTGTCTCGTCACGCTTCATAAAATATTGCAGGCGTGTGGACACGTGCTCTGTCTCACACACACACAACCACGGATATAGACTTGAGAATAAAATGTTACTCCAGGTATTTTGTAATACACTATAAAGTCACATAGCACCTGTGTATATGCACACACACACGTACAGAGATATGAGAAATAACTGATATAAGAACAACATTGTGATTATGTCGTGCAAACACACACTCACACACACCTAGTTTGACAATAATGAACAGATGCTCTCTCTGAGCAGACCTGCCACTCGTGCCCACGGAGCTGACATCCACCCACTTACAGATGCACTGACAAATGTAGACAGCAGACCCGAATAGCAAAACACACACACACACACACACAAACACACACACACTCTACTACAACTACTGCTGCAACTACACTAATCCACACATTGCTACCAAATTTGTTCAGCCTAAACCAAACTTTTTTTTTCACAAAAAAAAAAAAAGGTTGAAAATACGTTTATTTTAATCCGCATGCTGAGTGTTAAACTCCTCCTGAGAACTTGTTTAGACCCGACACTGCGGGCGAAGTCTGTGCTTTTCACCCAGGATGTTACAGGATTGTAGATGGTGTCAGTGTTCTCGGATACGTTGCGCTATAGACAGATCTTTGCTGGAAGCCGTAACACAGAGGTCTGGGACCCAGATCCAGGAATCTGCTTCCTCCTGTGTACATGTGTCTGCAGAATCACAAGCTCCACACCTGCTTCTGGAAATAGAGCTGTTCGTGTGTGACGGCTCGTGCTGATACCCGCTGGAGGGATGCGAGTGATTAACAGCATCTTTATATGAGAGAGAGAGAGAGAGGGAGAGATAAAGGAAGCACAGGATGGCAGAGCAGAAGGATGGGTAATTTAAGAGCAGAAAAAAAGGAGGAGTTATGAAATATCATATACGAGGGCAGGAACTGACAGATGGAGGGATGGGGGAGGGAGAACGGACATATAGTGGAGGTTAAGTCATGTGTGAAGGAGAAAGGAAAACGTGTGTGTCTGTATCTCTGTTTCTCTGACTGGCAGTAACACTCTCTCTCTCTCTCTCTCTCTCTCTCTATTTTTGTCTCTGTCTGTCTCTCATCTGTGTATCCATCTATTTATCTATATATCTGCCGTTATCCATCTCTTTCTGTTTGTCTGTCTAGCTCTCTTTTTCACTTTTTTCTCTCTGTCTCTATTTCTGTATCCCTAGCCCTCTCTCTCTCTCTCTCTCTCTCTCTCGCTCTCTCTCTCTCTCTCTCTCACTTGGATTTTTACACTAGGAGAAAAGAGAGTACAGGTTGGAAGCAGAAGCAGCAGGTGTTTGATCTGATTGAGGATTCTCTTGGTCTCTCACCATCCACGGTGATCTGAGCTAAAAATAGCTCTGCTGTCAATGTCTCTGTGTGTGTGTGTGTGTGTGTGTGTGTGTGTGTCAGTGAGAATGCCTCGGGAACGCCAGGAGGCTTCGTTGGAGCTGCTCCCAATCAGCACAGGACTTATTAACCAGCCTACGCTCCGCTCCTCCATCTCTCTCCCTCTCTCCCTCTCTCCCTCTCTCTCTCTCTCTCTCTCTCTCTCACACACACACACACACACACTCAGCTTTATTCTCTGAGCTCCCTGCTGCTCCCCACATCATCCGTACGAGGAAGGACGGTTACACACAATGCCGCTGATGGGGAAGGTGTGACGGTTCGATTGCAGCCTGTCTCTGTGTGCTGCATGTGTGTGAACAGATCACAGTGGGTTATGATGAGCGTGTGACTCTGATTATCTCATGCATGATCTAAACACTGGCAAGACTTCAAGTTTCTTTTTTTTTTTTTTTTTTTATAGAAACGCACTATAATGTCAAAAGTTTCTGGACATGTGACTAGCACACAACCAGGACACACACGTGGCCTTGTTGAACATTTTATTTTCTGGTAAGGCTTTCCAGTAGATGTGTGGACTTGTGTTCGTTAAAGGTAGAGTCTCCGATGTTTGAAAGCCAATGTTGACATTTGAAATCACCAAAACAAACACTCCCCTAACCCAAATGACAAGACACACCCCTTTCTGCTCATTGGCTACACGTTTGTTTTGTTTTTGTTTAGTTTGTTGTCCCGACTCAGTTTTCTGAAGCATTTCTCAAACGACGTAGACCCCACCTTTAAGCTACAAGAGCAGTAGCTGAGCTCAGACACCGATGTTGGGGTGTTGAAGTGGCTCCAGGTCCAGTTCATCCCAAACAGTCAGAGTCAGGGCTCTGTGTAGGACACTTGAGTTCTTTTACTAAAAACTTAACCTCCATGAGGACATCATGTCTTAATGGAGCTTTCAGAGATGAAAATCTAACACGACGTTCAGAAAGGCCACGCCCACGTTATTTATATCGTGTAATATCGTATTATATTGTATTGAAGTGTTTCATATCATACTGTATCATATTATATCGTTTCTTATTGTATTATAGTGTATTATATCATATTGTATTGCGCAGTATTGTATCGTATCACATCGCATCGTATTGTATTATATTAAATTATGTAGATTTAATTGTATTGCATCAAAAGCTACTGTATTGTATCGTATCGCATTGTGTCGTAGCAGATTCAGTGGTACAAGTCAAGTACCTTTACACTTGTCTGAGGTTTACCCTC
The DNA here is from genome assembly GCF_030014155.1 of Tachysurus vachellii. Lineage (NCBI taxonomy): Eukaryota > Metazoa > Chordata > Actinopteri > Siluriformes > Bagridae > Tachysurus > Tachysurus vachellii. The sequence goes on along the minus strand of NC_083470.1, from coordinate 25,021,831 downwards.
GTATAAAAAACAATAGAATTAACATTGTGCTAGTCAGCACGACAACATACAGTACATACGTTTTATTCCAATGTAGTTTGAGAACTGACAGAACAGCCATGCATTAAGATAACATTAAACCCATATATATATAGATAGATATATACAGACACGTCATTGCAGCAGTCTATACTTTGTATGCTAATCAGGGATAAATGGAAAAAAGACATCACGACGTAAAACTGGCAAAGAGCAGGACTTGTATTCCTCTCTCTGGTCTTTTGGCCGTGCCGTGTTTACTAAGAGCAGAGTGATGGTGCACAGCACAGCGTGCGTTTGATGGTGTTTTAATGGAACAAACCCACTCTAATCTAGTGTACGGATCTCCAGCTGTTTCCACGCACACACACGACATGCTGCTGCTACACACGTCTCATTTATTATTCATATTTACGTCTTCTCACATTTACTCTCTTAATGGTTCATAGACAAATCCTGTGTGCTAATGTACAGAGGGAACAAATCCCAACCCACACTGTTTAAGTATTTACAAACTGAACCGTAGACTACAAACACTGACCAGAAATCCCACGAACCAAAGTGACCGGCATCATCAAGAGGATTAGCTAAACGTTTTTCAGTTTTTTTTTTCATCCTTTACTTTACTCTGTTGCTTTGATCAATAGCATCTGCAAGTATTAAGCAAGGAACAAAACACTCTCTCTCACTCATTCGCTCATTTTCTACCGCTTATCCGAACTACCTCGGGTCACGGGGAGCCTGTGCCTATCTCAGACGTCATCGGGCATCAAGACAGGATACACCCTGGACGGAGTGCCAACCCATCACAGGGCACACACACACACACACACTCATTCACTCACGCACTCACACACTACGGACAATTTTCCAGAGATGCCAATCAACCTACCATGCATGTCTTTGGACCGGGGGAGGAAACCGGTGTACCCGGAGGAAACCCCCAAGGCACGGGGAGAACATGCAAACTCCACACACACAAGGTGGAGGCGGGAATCGAACCCCCAACCCTGGAGGTGTGAGGCGAACGTGCTAACCACTAAGCCACCGTGCCCCCGGAACAAAACACTATGTTACATACTGTAAAACATGGTGTTACATAAAACATGGTGTTACAGAAAACGAGTCTAGATTTTTTTAAAACGAGTTAAACTTAGAACCTTTAGCGAAGGAGTGAAAGGGATAACTGGTGAAACCTTTAAGATGCCTTATTGTCTGTGGGTTTTTGTCACTGGTAGACAAATGTACCGTGTGTGTAGCAGAATACACTGTACTGAACACCACTGCAAGTGCCTCACTTACTTTAAAATATAAAGGGACTCTTCATTAGGGCTGCATTGGGGTGGAAAATTTCCGGTAAATTTCCGGAAACTTTCCACGGGAACATAATCTGGGGAATTTTGGAAATATTCCAAATTGGAAACTTTACGGGAATTTATGGGAATTTAAAGGAATTAATGGGAATTATTTGGAAACATAGGGAAAGTTATATAAACTATATCATAAATAAATAAATAAACATTTTATTTGGTCATAAGCAGACATGCATGCAAGGTAGTACAAATTTTAAAAATGACGTCACGACTGATTTAATTGTAAGTAGAACTTACACAAAACACAAAAGCATAATAAACATGCTTATTATGCTTGTAATAAACATTATAAACGTAATAATTGTAATAAACATATTTA
>NC_083470.1:24967621-25015121 GCF_030014155.1 Tachysurus vachellii | reverse complement strand
GACCCAAGGTAGTTCGGATAAGCGGTAGAAAATGAGTGAGAGTGAGAGGAATCTTTTGACCCTTTTTTTTAGATCGTTTTTTTATTTCCTGTCATGTTATAAACAGTACACTGGAATTTGTGTCGACACAAAATACACACCAAATATGCCGACGTTCCAGGAATTACAAGAATTTCAGAAAATGCCATCATCATTATCGTCACATGGCAGCCTGAAGTTGAAGCCCAAAATCCAAGCTCCCATCTTGTGGGTGTCCTTCACTTGTTATTTTTTTCCTCTTCACATTCTCATCTGTCCTACCATTCATGCCCGACTCTCTCTGGTTAGCATTTCCAGCTCAGTTTGCTCCGCTCTTCCACTGTGTGCTGAATCGATGTCTGTCTTTATCTCCACGAGGCTCCTCTCAGGCTGCTGCTGAGATCTTTTGTGAGACTTCCTTCATGCTTTTGTGTGCCGTATAAAAAGCCTCCTTTGTTAAAGTGTTTGCTGCTCCCTCACGTATTGATGTGTTTTATGGAGTGACTCTGAATAATTGAGAGCTCGTCTGAGAGATCTGTGGGCTGCGGCTTGCCGAGGAGGAAGGAGGTGACGGGAGGATTCCGACAGTAAATACACCATCGACTGCGGAAAACTGAATCAACACCTTCTGACTAACCTGAACCCAGAATTCCACCATGCACTGGTACCACTCAGAACCCAGAATTCCACCATGCACTGGTACCAATCAGAACCCAGAATTCCACCATGCACTGGTACCAATCAGAACCCAGAATTCCACCATGCACTGGTACCAATCAGAACCCAGAATACCACAATGCACTGGTACCAATCAGAACCCAGAATTCCACCATGCACTGGTACCAATCAGAACCCAGAATTCCACCGTGTACTGGTACCAATCAGAACCCAGAATTCCACCATGCACTGGTACCAATCAGAACCCAGAATTCCACCATGCACTGGTACCAATCAGAACCCAGAATTCCACCGTGTACTGGTACCAATCAGAACCCAGAATTCCATCGTGCACTGGTACCAATCAGAACCCAGAATTCCACCATGCACTGGTACCAATCAGAACCCAGAATTCCACCATGCACTGGTACCAATCAGAACCCAGAATACCACAATGCACTGGTACCAATCAGAACCCAGAATTCCACCGTGTACTGGTACCAATCAGAACCCAGAATTCCATCGTGCACTGGTACCAATCAGAACCCAGAATTCCACCATGCACTGGTACCAATCAGAACCCAGAATTCCACCATGCACTGGTACCAATCAGAACCCAGAATTCCACCATGCACTGGTACTGTCCATCGTGCTGTAGTACCAGTTAGAACCCAGAATTCCACAGTAATGTTGTACCACTCAGAACCCAGAATTCCACCATGCACTGGTACCAATCAGAACCCAGAATTCCACCATGCACTGGTACTGTCCATCGTGCTGTAGTACCAGTTAGAACCCAGAATTCCACAGTAATGTTGTACCACTCAGAACCCAGAATTCCACCATGCTCTGGTACCAATCAGAACCCAGAATTCCACCATGCACTGGTACTGTCCATCGTGCTGTAGTACCAATCAGAACCCAGAATTCCACCATGAACTGGTACCAATCAGAACCCAGAATTCCACCGTGCTGTAGTACCAATCAGAACCCAGAATTCCACCATGCTGTAGTACCAATCAGAACCCAGAATTCCACCGTGCTGTAGTACCAGTTAGAACCCAAAATTTCACAGTAATGTTGTACCACTCAGAACCCAGATCTCCACAGTACTGTAGTATCAATCAGAACCCAGATCTCCACAGTACTGTGTATGAACTGGCAGGTGGATCTAAGTGACATTACAGAGAAGTACCTTTACTGCCATGTGTGAGTATGTGTATTATTTTTATAGAGAATGTTGATCTTCTGTCTATCAGAGTCTTAGCTCTCACACTGACACTTAGTGCTCATTATCTGCAGTGATTCAGCTCTGTTCACATTCAATCCCCGACGTCTTTCTTATTCTTCTTACAAACACGCTCCCAGCTCGTTTCACACACTTTCCTGCTGAAAATACGGCACCGAACGAGCCTTAAAGAAATACACAGTCGCTACATTTACATGCATAATAATCTGCTAATATGAACACGAATAGCTCGATTGGAGAAAGCGACTCCTTATGGATGACTTTCTGTTTAAATGAGGTAGATAATCTGCTTTTACATCTAAAACTAATGGCCTCAGTAGTTTCACTGCAGTAATTTTCACTGCAGTTCTCCGAGCTCAGGACTCTTTTGCTTCTAAACCTTTTAAGCGAGTTTATAAATGTATTTAGTCGCAAGCATCTTCTCACCAGCACATACTTAAAAGTCTTAAATACATAAATAAGACTTTATACCACAGTGCTGTAGGATTCTCATTGAGTACATTTGATTCTAAGACATGTCCATGGTCTACAAATTACACATAAAAGTCGTTTATCCCCAAAAATTTTGTGTAACTTTGTGTAATTGTTTTGTGTAGTAGGCGTTTATTTAATTTATTAGGCAAAATTTTGCAGAGATCGGGGACTCGAGTCATATGACTTGACGAGTCAGACTTAAGTCGCAAATTTGAGACTTGAGACTTGCTTGACAAATATTAAAAAAAGACTCGACTTGACTTTGACTTGACATTCATGACTTGAGACTTGACTCGGACTTGAGTTAAATGACTCAGAGATGGGGACTCGACTTGACTCGAGTCAGACTTAAGTCGCAAATTTGAGACTTGAGACTTGCTTGACAAATATTAAAAAAAGACTCGACTTGACTTTGACTTGACATTCATGACTTGAGACTTGACTCGGACTTGAGTTAAATGTTGCAGAGATGGGGGACTCGAGTCATATGACTTGATTCGAGTCCGACTTAAGTCGCAAATTTGAGACTTGAGGCTTGCTTGACAAATATTAAAAAAGACTCGACTTGACTTTGACTTGACATTCATGACTTGAGACTTGACTCGGACTTGAGTTAAATGACTCAGAGATGGGGACTCGACTTGACTCGAGTCAGACTTAAGTCGCAAATTTGAGACTTGAGACTTGCTTGACAAATATTAAAAAAAGACTCGACTTGACTTTGACTTGACATTCATGACTTGAGACTTGACATGGACTTGAGTTAAATGTTGCAGAGATGGGGGACTCGAGTCATAGGACTTGACTCGAGTCAGACTTAAGTCGCAAATTTGAGACTTGAGGCTTGCTTGACAAATATTAAAAAAGACTCGACTTGACTTTGACTTGACATTCATTACTTGAGACTTACTTTTTTTTTACTTGTAATTAGGTGCGATTTTGACACGACAGTCTCAGTGCTTATTTATTTACACTCCTGTTGTCATGGTAACAGTGACCCTAACCTCAGCTCGTGGCACACGCGCGAATGCGCTCGAGATTCCGTGTAAATTTACATGTGAATTCTTTAGGCTGGTTGTATAAATGCTTCACTGAGAAGAGTGCAGTGAGAGCGAGCGAGTGGCATATGAACACTAATCAGGATGAAGAGCCGGGTGTTACGTAGCGTGTAATTATCACGCTGAGTGATTGTCGGTGACCTGACACGTCGCATCGTGTCACAGGATCACGTCGGCCTCCGACGATGACGGTGATGGTGGTGGTGGTGGTGGGGGTGGTGAATTGTTTTATACTCGCTATCTTTCCATGTTCATGAACTAATTATACATCCACACATTGTTGGGAAAAAGTTTTGTTTTCATTTCTGTCATTTTCCATGACTTTTTTTGAGCCTCTCTCACTTTCTTCTCTTTCTCTTTGTCTTTCATAAATATATTTGTTTCTCTCTCTCTTTCTCCCTCGCTCTAACTTTATTTGTTTCCCCATTATCCGTGTGTCCCTCTTTCTGATTCACTCTGACTGTCTGCATCTCTCTCTCTCTCTCTGTCTCTCTCTCTCTCTCTCTCTCTCGCGCTCCTGTCCTGCAGGAGGATGGGAAGATAGTGGATGGTGGACTGCTGGGTGATGCTAACGGTGTGGGTTCGTGCTCTGGGAGGCAGAAGGACAGTGGGAAATGGCAGAGGCCACGGTTCACCAGGAAGGCCCTGATGAGGTGCTGCCTTCTTCGCTGGATCATCGCTAGCACCAGCCCCAAAGAGCAGGGTGAGTGTGTACTACACACACACACACACACACACACACACACACACACACACACTTAAACATAGAGGCTTACACACACACAGGGAAATATGAGGAAGTCATTAAATACGTCAAGGAAAATTCCTGAGCATTAATATGTAACTACGGTAACTAGTTCTGGTGTCAAGTAAATATCAGTAATCTGCCACTGGCACTCGTACAAATGTCTACTTTCACTACTGTAATGCAAGTCATGACGACAGTCATTTTGATGATGAGATGATGAATCGTATCGGATCAGATCCCACGTTGTGTCCCACAATGCAGTGCAGATATTTGACGCAGCTGCAATCAGACAAGAGAAAGAGTTAAGAAATTAGTGTCGCTAAATCAAATCATTTCAGTACTGAATTGAAACGTATCTGTCTTGACCTGAGTCATACCGTCACTGAACGGAATCATATCAGTGCTGAATCGATTACATCGGATCTCTTTATTGCTGAATCAAATCATACCACCAGTGGCCAGAAACTAAATAGTGCTGAATCAAATTGTATCAGTGCTGAATCAAATTGTATCAGTACTGAATCGATTGAATCAGATCACATCTGTGCTGAATCAAATCATACCACCAGTGGCCTGAAACTTATCAGTGCTGAATCAAATTGTATCAGTGCTGAATCGATTGAATCAGATCACATCAGTGCTGAATCAAATCATTCCACCAGTGGCCTGAAACTTATCAGTGCTGAATCAAATTGTATCAGTGCTGAATCGATTGAATCAGATCACATCAGTGCTGAATCAAATCATTCCACCAGTGGCCTGAAACTTATCAGTGCTGAATCAAATTGTATCAGTGCTGAATCGATTGAATCAGATCACATCAGTGCTGAATCAAATCATACCACCAGTGGCCTGAAACTTATCAGTGCTGAATCAAATTGTATCAGTGCTGAATCGATTGAATCAGATCACATCAGTGCTGAATCAAATCATACCACCAGTGACCTGAATCAGTGCTGAACAGAATAGTTTTGGATCATTAGTGAACTGAAGCATATAGAACTGTTGGACTGAGCTTTTCAAAATTCAATGCGGCTGTATGATGTAGACAAAAATAACTAAAATAAAAAAAAGTGTGTTTCTGTGTGTGTGTGTGTGAGAGAGAGAGAGAGACCGAGACCTGTGGGGTTATTGATCTGATATACAGATTTATAAAGATCAGTGGACTTTTATGTCAGACATTCATTCAGGCCGACGAGGATACGAGTGAATATCATTTCAGTTTAGTGTGATGGTAGTTTAGATCAGTGTTTCTCACAGTTTTTGGAGTACTGGAGCCCCATCACATCTCAAACCAGCCTCATGGACCCCCTACCTCTGCTCTCAACCGCCATCCCATTTTCTATCCAATCACAACTAAAAGCAGAATTAAGAGAATGAATGCAATATTAGTAATTAATAGACTCTTTAAATTTGTCTTGACTTTTCTAATATTCAGAAATATTTTCGTGTAAAACGTGCGCCGATCGACGTACAGTACTGTTTTTACAGGAATACAGGAGTAAAATAGCGGTCATTTAAAACAATTTACGATTTCAACCTTAAATTTTTCTGGTTTTAGTAATGATGATCATTTCTATATACAATAAAAATAAATAATGTAGGATAACTTTTTAAAAATATTTTAGAATTACAGTATTTTACGGTTCCTCTGCAATTATGCCACGGACCACAAGGGGTCAGCGTAATATCCATCCACCCTCCCCCACCCCACCCCCACCCCCCCAAGGCACACTGGTTCAGATTACGTAAATGTTTTTATTTTTACGTAGCACTCATAAAATCGGGCTTGTAAAACGAAATGGAGAACCAACACACCAGGAGTTCCTGATTGTGAAATAAAAATCGGATCTAATTATAGAACCTCACCAGTTGTGTCGCATTTGCATGATAGATGCTGTGCAGTTAATGCGGTTAATAATCAGCTGCCTGGTCGTGTTTTAATTTAACCTGAGCTAGAGCGAGAATAATTTAATTTCCGAGCGATCAAATCCATTGTTTAATTTTGTGTACCGCGTTCATCGAGCTCCTGCGTGCGTAATGATGCCGCGCTGACTGATTGTAGAACACACACAACAGATGGCACGCGCCTGAAGCTCATAATAATCGCTGCATGCAATAAGCTCACACACACACACACACACACACACACACACACACATGGAGAGAGAGAGACAGAGTAATGGCTTGGAATATATTTGGATGCCAACGTTTGAACACAAGCAGCGAGTGACGGTGAAACTCAGGAGCTTCAAAATTTCTACACGCTGCTGTTTGTTCAGGTGATAAGTAAAGTATTGGCACCCCTACTGTGCTGCTTGAGATCCTTCTATACATCTTGTATGTGTGTCTGTACAAAATGCACAGCTTGGAGATTTGCGTTCAAGAAATCCAACAACGCACCACAACAGATTCATTGACTATGTTCGAATAAACAGAATTACATTCTGAAGTGTTATTTATTTATTTATTTATTTATTTATTTTTGCTCTATAGTCTTTCGACATCTGGCCACACGGAAATTAGCCTTGGGGCAAAACTCCGCCTGCTTTCCAGTTCTGCACAGTGCATGTGTAATAAACTAGTATATAAATAAATAATCTGCTAGCTACATACAGAGAGTTGGAGGCAGAACAGGAGCTTTTTCTACACACACCTGTTCGTGCGCTGCCATATAATGACGCTGGTGAAATGAACAGGTGGTTAAAGGCGGAGCGCACGGAAATGACCCACTTTCTGTCTTTTATGAGGATGGAACCATATTAACAATCTAGAATTTTAGGATTTTAGGATAAGTTTAGGATTACACCATAATTTTTACACTGATCCTTACACCAATACAGCATTTGTTTGACTGTATATTTGTAATCACACCCTCCAGTGTCACCCTTATGAGGATGAGGTTCCCCTTTGAGTCTGGTTCCTTTCAAGGTTTCTTCCTTACCAATTTCAGGGAGTTTTTCCTTGCCACTGCTGCCTGAGTCACCTCAGACTTGCTCATTGGGGATAAATACATATACATACATACATACGTACGTACATACATACATACATACATACATACGTACGTACGTACATACATACATACATACATACGTACGTACATACATACACATACATACATACATACATACATACATACATACATACATACATACATACATACGTACATACATACACACCGTGAACTATATATATATCTTGAATTTTTATTATATTAATTCTTTATACTTTTCCTTACGTTTACCTTCAGCTCTATGTTTATGTTCTGTAAAGCTGCTTTGAGACAATGTCCATTGTAAAAAGTGCTTTACAAATAAACTTGAATTGAATTGAATTGAATTAATCTTGAATGAATCGGATTAGTCGGATACACGTGTACAAAAACCCTGTATGTTGCTCTTAGGTTGAGTCCTGAATATGTGACAAACTGAATGGGAAGGAAAAAACTGGTACAGAGTAGCAAGAGATGTTAAATAATAATACTAATAATAATACAGGTATAATAATAATAATGTAATAATAATAATAATAATAATAATAATAATAATAATAATAATAATAATAATAATAATAAGGGTACCACACTACCTATACATAAAATTACACAAAGTCTATTTAAAAACATACTTTTAATATTAAGCCAATATTTAATGACGGACAGTGAAAGGTATTTAAGAATAAAATTAACGAGTCGTGTTATTACAGGAAAATAGTCAACTATATGTAAATGAATCTTGAAGCTCATGTCATTCTTTTTAAATCGAAGTGCCGCCGGTTTGCTAAAAGTCTGTGTTCTCTCTCTCTCTCTCTCTCTCTCTGTCTCTCTCTCTGTCTGTCTCTCTCTCTCTGTCAGAAACGAGCGATGGCTCCATCTAGGGCTCAGTAAATGTCAGCAATCATCTTTAAAAAACACAAAGCAAGTGTATACATATATCCTCTCTCTCACTGTCTCTCTCTCTCTGTCTGTATCTCCCTGTCTGTCTCTCGCTCTCTCTGTCTCTGTCTCACTCTCTGTCTGTCTCTCTCTCTCTGTCTCCCTCTCTGTCTGTCTCCCTCTCTGTCTGTCTCTCTCTCTCTGTCTCCCTCTCTGTCTGTCTCTCTCTCTCTCTTTCTCTCTGTCAGAAACGAGCAATGGCTCCATCTAGGGCTCAGTAAATGTCAGCACTCATTATCTTTAAAAAACAAGAAGCAAGTGTATGAGTACAAAAGTTTGCACACCCTTTATCATTAAAATAAAGAATTGAATGAATGCACAGACTCTACACTGGCTTTACATTATGACTTGGTCATAACCTACTGAGCTTAGTGTCAGCGACTATATATAAGATAAATATTCTTGATCTCTGTATGAAAAATAAATAGTCAATTTTTTGTTGTCATAACATGTCATAAGTGACATTTTTATGTATAACAGTGTTCTTTGCAGATTTTAAAGAACTTACAGCACTTACAAACTTACAGCACACTTATCTTCCTCTTTCCTTGACGAATTATGCTGTAAGTGCAAGAAAGATACAATATTTTTATTTATTTTACATAAAACTTAATAAACCAGATTAATTTAAACCATGAAGTGTATAATGTCTCTGTGAAAACACTTCACTCCACCTCCATTTCATTACGTTCCGCAACTCCGGCATCACCGTGATGGATATTTCAAAGATATTTTGTGTAAAAAAATAGAAATATTTCACTTCTTCCTAAAGGCTCGGTTGGAGAATTTACCAAAATCTCAGTGTCAGAAAACACATCTGTACGTAATACGATTAAACTTAGACACAAATGTTCACCTGCTGCCTTAAAATCTTTAGTCCACTTAAGTGACATTTGATGCTTTATCAGCTTTAAGTTGTGTTTTTGAAAACGTATGAACATTCATTCATCTTCTACCGCTTATCCGAACTACCTCGGGTCACGGGGAGCCTGTGCCTATCTCAGGCGTCATCAGGCATCGAGGCAGGATACACCCTGGACGGAGTGCCAACCCATCGCAGGGCACACACACACTCTCATTCACTCACACACTCACACACTACGGACAATTTTCCAGAGATGCCAATCAACCTACCATGCATGTCTTTGGACCGGGGGAGGAAACCAGAGTACCCGGAGGAAACCCCCGAGGCACGGGGAGAACATGCAAACTCCACACACAAGGCTTAGGAATCGAGGCGGGAATCGAACCCCCAACATTGGAGGTGTGAGGCGAACGTGCTAACCACTAAGCCACCGTGCCCCTACGTATGAACATGAGTTAGCTAAACAAAGGAAGCTAAACTACAGACGCAGCATTTCTTCGCCGTTTGGATTATATGAGATGAGACAAATTTATCCCTTGAGATGCAGGACATCAAACAATCTGGAAATGGAAATACAATTTTGAATAAGATTTCACTCAGATAATAAGTGCCCTACACGATCAGCTGAAACTGGAGTCGTCTCCCCTTCGTCTCTCTCTCTCTCTCTCTCTCTCTCTCTCTCTCTCTCTCTCTCTCTCTCACCGCTGTGTCTTCTATTTACATTCAAACGTTAATCAGAGAGCGAGAGAGAAAGACATCCGAAGCAGTGCATGGATCTCTTCATAGTCTTGTAAAAGAGATTGAATCGAGGACATTTCTGCACGTTTCCAGATTCTTCCGTCCACTTTATTCTACGGATACGACGCTCGAGGAGATCTCGTGTTTTTAGAAAGTGTAGGATGTTTTTTTTTTAACGTCTGTGTTTGCCATGGATTTAACCGTGATGGAGATCTGTATCGTGTACAAATTCTTCTCGAGGGTGTAAAGTTTGCCCTAAAAGTTTTACAGGAAGAGTAACGTCCAAGTTTGCCGGTGGAGTTGAGCATGGAGGTGTTGATCAGGTGTAAAGATCGGTGTCAGAAGAAGTTGGACAAAATCCTGCGCTGCTTCTTCGGATTCATCAGCGGCACGCTCGTTCAAGGTCAGCACTTTGGTTCCTCGTCTCTCCTGACGGTTCATCTTTTCTTGTTCGTCCCTCTTTCTGGTTTCTTCATAAACTATTAATAACATCTTGGCCAACATGTGAGGAAGAGGTTCTTCATGGTAGATTTGCTTTCCTCCATGTTACATGCTCACGATGCGTCCTGTTCGTCCTTCCGTCGTGCATCGATTCGATGTAAAAGTATCTTTCTGCACCGCAGTCGTGTGTCATCGTGCATGTGTCCTGCTGGACACAAGGTCAGATCTCGTTTCTTGACACTTTTTGTTTATTGTCTTCATGACTTTTGGTTAAGGCGTGATTTCAGAGAAAGGTTTCTTCAGAAAGTTTCTTTGTTTCGAAACGCAGGCATGAGACACATCAGGTTCCACAGTTTCAGGTGTAATTTGTTTCTTAAGCCCTATTCGGACGGGATTCGTTTTACGTGGGTACGTGGGGGTAAAGTAATTATTACCAGAGCTTCTCTGTGATTTTAGTCCCGTCCGAATGTGCCATCTCAGTAATCATTACGGACAATGTCAGTAAAGATTACGCCGACTTTTACCTTCTGTAAAAAGGTCCGGAAAAATGACCTCAGGTAAAACTAATCCCGTCCGAATAGACCCACTGTAAATATGTACAGTAAAATTCCGTCATTTCCTGTTTAAAAGTAGTTTTTGGCGCGTTTTGCAAGCATGGAGGTGCCATGTTGTCTGTTTGCGCACGTGATAACAGGAAGCAACGTCATACGCACATGACGACAAGGAGGTTACTGTGGAGCGTAAAGCGAGTTACCCCTCCCACTTCTGCTAGTTTTACTGAGATGTCTTGTCCCGTGCGAATTGGCCAATTTATATTACAGACGTCCTGAGGTAAAATTGCATTACTCCACGTCCCCACGTAAAACTAATCCCGTCCGAATAGGGCTTTAAAAGCACATTTGACTAATGACACCTTTAATTAAGGGCCCTTGCACCGTTATTAGTCTGGTCACAGAGTCTGGAGTAGTGTAAATATCAGGAGCTTAGAAGGTTCCTTGCCAGACCATCAGAGGGGGGCTGGCAGGTGCTTTCTCATCGCCCACCTTATGCTTCTATGTGGACGGTGCCTCACCCTTTCCTGTCCTATGTTCCCACTATCTCACCTGTTCCTTGTTTACCTTGACTGGTTGCCTTACTGTATATATGCCTGTCTTATTCTCTATGTTTTTGTAAGTCATTGTTCATATCTGTTAATGTTGTTGCTGTTGTCATCACGTGCGAACCGTTAGACGTCGTTACGTCCGGGTTGTGTTTTGTTTGCTACAGTAGGGTTTCCATGCCATAGCTATGTTTAGGTTTTGCTTTGGTTAGGTTAAGTTTGGTTTTTTGTTTTGTTAATAAAACGGCGTACGCACTGGAATCCTGTATCTGGGTCTGATTCGCTATCGTGGGCGTTCAGGCGTATGGCGGAAATCCAGGTTCGGTCCCTGCCATCGGTGGCATCTGTTACAGTAAAGTTCATGCTTTCGTTTAGTTTGGTAATTGTTTTGGTTTATTTTTATGCTGCACTTTATTAAATGAAACAAAAATAAAAAACAAACAAACGAACAAAAAAACAATCACAAGCCAAACGCACCCTCATAAATCTTTTATAGACTTTTATTATCTTTTATTTTAAATCTTTTATCTTTTAAATACATAAATTTATAGACAAACATAAACAAACCAAAATCTGACGATGTGCGAATACGTTTTATATTCTTTTCTAGTTATTTGGTCCAAATCTACAGGACACATCTATTTTCTGCAGGTCTACAGCTCTGTCCTTTGTAGCAGTGGATGACTGCTGAATCGATTTGTGCAGCTGAGTCGATTCCGAGTCATTCGGTTATTTTATATGACGTAGAATTCAATCATGTTTTCACTCCTGTCTGTAGATATTGCAATACAGAAATGCCCCATTTGTTATTATTATTATTATTATTATTATTATTAGAAAAACCCATCATTAAAGGTGGGGTCTTCGATTTTTGAAAGCCAACGTTGACATTTGAAATCACCAAAACAAACACGCCCTTAACCCAAATGGGTCCAACTCCTGTATCGATAGCTCCGCCCACACATACATACGTAACCCAGGCAACTAACGGAAAGAAATGTGTCTTTATCATAGCTGAAGGGAAGAACAATACGCAGTAAAATTGCAATAAAACAATAAAAACAATAAAAATTGCAGATAAACAAACAAGCAAAAATGACACACAAGCATAATCATGTAAAGGACAAAGACATATATTAGTTCTGTGTAACAAAGCAAAACCAACGTTACTCACCTATCGAGAAGGAAAAAAGCGCCTCGGCGTCTTAAGTAAAGTTGGTCACATATTCACAGATTGGAGTTTCCCGAGTCAATAACTCCTGAGCTAAACGCTGTTACTACACAAAACACGGTTGTAGCTGCGTCTCTACATTACTACGATAGAAAAGAGGTGTTATTTGTGTAGTAACAGTGTTTAGCTCAGGAGTTATTGACTCAGGAAACTCCAATCTGTGAATATGTGACCAACTTCCTGCTCCTTCAGTTCTCTCCAGCGCTGGAAAGCTGATCCTATATTAACACGTCCTACTTCTTACCTTATCGTAAGCCTTTCTTCTCTTTATTTCTTTGTTTTTATCCTCCATGTCAATGTTAAAACCGCTTTCTGCTAATGTCACACATGCGCACTGAACACTCTCTCCGCCCACATAGACAAGACACACCCCTTTCTGCTCATTGGCTACACGTTTGTTTTCATTTTTGTTTAGTTTGTGGTCCCGACTCAGTTTTCTGAAGCATTTCTCAAACAACGGAGACCCCACCTTTAATCTGTAGCTTGGTGCCGTATTCAGCGATATTTCTGTGACATAATTTATGATGTCATAAGAGGACATTGTTAGTCCTAACACAGTTATGATGACGTTTAATAGGAGAAGTAATGATGATGATTCTGCATGTAGTGGTGTGAGGTCAGGTATGCGTTAGAGGCAGAAATCACTGCGATTTGAGTGGGAAACCTGTGACGTTTCTCGAGACGCATGTCATCATCCTTCCCTGGTTGCTGCAGTAGGTGATGGCCAACTGATGGCCAACTGATTAACAAACAAGGACAAGAAACTCAAACCGGTCCAATATTCACCACGTTGTGGGACTCACTGGAACTGGCTGGAGACAAAAACGCAGCCAGTTTAAAGGATAAGACGACCAAGTTCTTATTTGCCATGTTTACAGCTCACTTGTTGAATTTTATTCATAAATAACTCAGTCCTTAAGAAAGGCAAAGTCAGAATAAGATCCTCTGATGTCCTTTAGGCTTTAAAAAGGAAAAGACAAGACAATTAACAAATAATTTATTGGCTGGAGAAAGTTGCGATTCGTTTATTGATCTGCCTCTGATTTAAAAAGGCCACTCTTGTTTGGTCTTTTTTTTTTGTTCTCCTGCTTTTTCACCAACATCTATGACTCGAGACAAATTCAGCCACAGGAGACGTGATGCCAGCGTCCCCTGCAGCGGTCACTCAGGTCTCAGGTCAGTCAGGTCTCGAATGACGCCTCGGTGTCTCCCCAGGGACCTTGTCTGGCCACCCCACCCCAACCCACGCCGGCGCCAAGGTGTTCTTTTAATAAAGAGAAGAACACACACGTGTACACACACACACACACACACACACGTTCGCAGAAGAATACGGGTCAAAAATACTTTGGAGAAAATTATAAAATGTAGAATTAAAAATAAAGATTCTTCAAACAAGAGTCGCTCGTCGACTAGAAATGAAAACAAAATCTGTTTCTGTAGTTAAACCAAACTTTTTAATTCTTTTTTATTTTGCTGCAGTTAAATTGTTTTCAGGGGGGCAGTGTGGCTTAGTGGTTAGCACGTTCACCTCACACCTCCAGGGTTGGGGGTTCGATTCCCGCCTCCGCCTTGTGTGTGTGGAGTTTGCATGTTCTCCCCGTGCCTCGGGGGTTTCCTCCGGGTACTCCGGTTTCCTCCCCCGGTCCAAAGACATGCATGGTAGGTTGATTGGCATCTCTGGAAAATTGTCCGTAGTGTGTGATTGTGTGAGTGAATGAGAGTGTGTGTGTGTGCCCTGTGATGGGTTGGCACTCCGTCCAGGGTGTATCCTGCCTTGATGCCCGATGACGCCTGAGATAGGCACAGGCTCCCCGTGACCCGAGGTAGTTCGGATAAGCGGTAGAAGATGAGTGAGTGAGTGAGTGAGTGAGTGAGTGAGTGAGTGAATTGTTTTCATGAACTATCAGGTTTGGTGCATTTTAGACTTAAAGAAATCGATCAGCAGATTAATTGTTTAAAACTGAATGTCACGTGGAACGGCAACGTTTCTCTTCATTGTCATTTACTTTTAAAGCAGCTACTTCAAAGCGAATGACCCTCTGAGAAGGGTAAGAGGTGTGTGTGTGTGTGTGTGTGTGTGGTCTGTTTTAAGTTAAAGGTCATGACCTTTGGTCTTTTGATGTCCAGTTGTCAGGTGGACACACACACACACATCCATCAGCATCTTCATCAAACTATCAAGCTAAGCAGACCCTTTAAAGAGGTTTAGACACGTGTCGCCACACACACACGTACGTATGTGCACAAGCACACACACACGATCAAACATACACATGCACACACACACACGTGCACAAACACACACATACTCGCTCACACACACACGTGCACAAACACTCAAACGCCGGCACAAACATACACGTGCACACACACACACATACACACACATGCCTACGTGAAGGTCTTTCTCTTTTCCATCAGTGTGTCTGTACTTGTGAGTTGGGAGCTTACTACTGTACATCGTGTGTAAATAAATATCGGATCTGCTCAGCGTGGGCGCTTCAGTTCAGTCGGTCAGCTGCACATTATGGGGAGCGTAATCTCCACGCTGTCTTTGGAGGCACGACGCCGCTTCTCTCGCCCCAGCTTCCTGGTCGAGTGTCGGCACGGTATGGCACGCTATCAGCGCTCAGGTAAATGTAGCGCTTGCCAACACACACACACACACACACACATACACATACAAAAACTCACACTTAAATAGCTGGGTGTGTGTGTGTATCTACATGCTGTATAAACTGCTATATAAAAAAAATGTATACATAAATTTTAGATGTTTTTTTAATTCAAATTTATAAACTTCTTTGCTGTGTGTTATAGATAAATAGCACAAATTAAGTGAGCACTAACAAGGCGCTTTTGGAAAATAATAGATAATAATAATAATAAAATACATATTTCAGATATATGCTGTACAGATATAAATAGATCAGAAATATATCATTCATGTATCTATTTAATCCCAAATGGAAAAGCATCAGAACAAGAAAAATGTAAATGTTTATGCAAATATTTATTTGTTTGTTTGTTTGTTTGTTTGTTTATTTATAAACAGAACTTAAATTAGCCGTATGACTTTTATCTTAAATAACTTTTATATTAAGCTGTGACCGGTTAAAGCTTGTTTGCAAAAGACTCGTCACAATATTTTCTGCTCCTTAAAAAAATAAAATAAAAATAAAAATGGCTGCTGAGAAAGTTACTCAAATGAAATCAGCATGAATTATTGTTATATTACATTATATTATCTCTATATATAAATAATTAAAGATATATAGAGATATAATATATCATCTCTATATATCTTTAATTATTTATAACCAGATGAGGAAATAATCTGGCAGATGACTTTTAGCTTTACATGAAACATAGATTTCTTTCTATCTTTTCTTTTTTTTTTTTTTTTTTTTACTTTTAATGCATTCGTTTCCTAATAAAGTGTATATTTCAGTGTAGGAAAAAACAAAACTTTAGTTTTGAACTCTACGCACAGATTTAATTCTCTTTAAGTGTCTGATGTCCCCGGTAGTTTAAATCTGTGTCTCGATGCGTGTCCCGATGTCATCTATACGTTCGTAAACACTCTCGGGATCGGACATGGTTTGACGTCTCATCTGCAGACTCTCATACACTGAACCACGTTGAGTCAGAGCTTGATACACCGAACCAGCGTCAGTCTTTTTCTCCTTACAATCAGCCTAAAATGATTCAAAATATTAACATTTAAAGGTAAACCGGATCACGGCGCATGACTTATGTAGGCTGCGTTTCACTCACGTGTCCTCCGTCTGCGATCGGCTCGTACGGGTCGTCGTTAGGAGACGGTTCCTGTGCTGGAAAGCAGAGGAAAGCCACTTTGTGTTGAGTTGAATTGTGTAACGTGTGTGTGTGTGTGTGTGTGTGTGTGTGTGTGTTTGTGTGTGCACACTTACATGTCACTCTGCAGAAGCAGCAGTACACAATGATAATCACGACTAGTGCTACAATCAAGATGCCTCCACATGCCAGGGGGCCATGAATTATGTACAGCCATCCTGGAGAAGAAAAGCATAGTGACAGCATAGAAAAATGTACTGAATTTTAGTGAATTTAAACCTACACTCACTCATTCATTTTCTACCGCTTATCCGAACTACCTCAGGTCACGGGGAGCCTGTGCCTATCTCAGGGGTCATCGGGCATCAAGGCAGGATACACTCTGGACGGAGTGCCAACCCATCGCAGGGCACACACACACACTCATTCACTCACGCAATCACACACAAACTATGGACAATTTTCCAGAGATGCCAATCAACCTACCATGCATGTCTTTGGACCGGGGGAGGAAACTGGAGTACCTGGAGGAAACCCCCGAGGCACGGGGAGAACATGCAAACTCCACACACACAAGGCGGAGGCGGGAATCGAACCCCCAACCCTGGAGGTGTGAGGCAAACGTGCTAACCACTAAGCCACCGTGCCCCCATTATTCAGTTAGTGAAACTTATTTCTGGAATTTTTTTAAACGTATTTAGTCGAGTCAATTATTTACCCAAAGGCAAAAAAACGGAACGTCCTCCTATTCGTATGGTGTCCGTGTAGACGATCGAACCTCTTTGTCACGTCTCGCTCCGCAGTGGTGTTAATATGAAGCTCGTATGAAAGTAAACACTCAGGACTTTAAGAATTTGTAGAGTTTCATCACTGTTTCTGTTTTTTTTTTTCTAGAATACTAGCGGCAATATTTTTATAGAAAAGTTCCAAAAAAACAAAAACTTTTTAAATACATTTTTTTCCCACGCAAACGTTCAAATGTTTCTATATTTGAAGTAAATGTTGATATCAAACCCATTTCTGCTCTCCGAGATGTCGTTCGTGCTCGTTCGTCTAATAAGCGGCTCAAATTTGAAGTCGTTTATCTTCAACCACTAAAATTCTGGTAGATTCTGGTGAGGCACGTCTCGGACCGAAAGCCATCAGAGTCATTTTAGATCAGACTCACAGACAGAATATCATTCGTTTGTTTATACTGATCCCGTAATTCAGTTTCCGTTCCACCGGGGAAACAGACGTGACGTTTTCAGTTCTATTTTAAGTTAGAATTAGATATTTGGGTTGTGTATTGAAAACGTTAGTAAGTGCCGTGGATTCGGATGATGGTACATTATGCTTTAGTTAGAGTTTTAGTGTACTAAGGAATAGGGGCTATGTGAAATAAAGACCTTTCCATCAAAATTATATAATAATAATAATAATAATAATAATAATAATAATAATAATAATAATAATAATAATAATAATAATAATAAAGAAGTATTCTTACCTGGATAAATCTGGGAGACTTCAGACTTTGTGATTTGTTGTGAAAAGCCTGAGGGACTGATGGTAGGGTATGATGTTGATGATGGTGGTGTTATTGATGATGGGGTTGTTGATGGTGATAGAAGTGGTGATGGAGATGGTGTTGATGATGTTGGTGTTGGTGATGTTAGGTTGAAAAGCACAGTGTAAGAAGCGTTCTGAGGAAACACTGACGAGAGAACAAACAGAAATCTATCACCGACACAGACGTAAACATCGTATTAGGAAAGAAATGTGTTCCGTAAACACACGCTGCATTATCCAGACAAGACAAAATGTCGAGAAGGTCACACGCTGCAACGGCTTTATCTATGGGTCTTGAGCGGTGAAGTATTTACTAAAACGAAGGATTTGATTGTAAAGTCTGCCTTACTTGCTCATGTGATGGTGTTTGCGTCTTCTGCTGCTCTGTAACCTCAACGTTTCTTTTCTCTCCAAAAATGTTTCAGCCCACAATTGAAACTCGTCCTCAGGGTCACAGCTGTCACGATCATGCGAGAAAGTTCTTGCTGTCACTTTTTTTGCTGCCGTGTGAATTAAGTTCTGTGGTTAGCCAGACAAAGCTTTGCGCTGTGAACAGTTTTGGTTCTGTGTCGTGAGAAGAGGACAAAATGCAGTTCATGTTCCATTATTAACTGTTTAGTTAGCAATGAACTATTAAGTAATAAAGGTTATGGAATAATAAAAAAAAAAGCACCTGAGAATTTCTTTATATTCACACATGACAAAATAATTAAATGTGGGAAACATTATTAATTTATTTAATTCATTTATTTACTTAATTACTTTTAATTGACTTTTTTAAGTTTGGCACATCAGGCCATCTCATTTTTGTAGATGAGATCTCATCTCATTAAGTGTAGAAGTCTGAGACAGAAGTGTAGAAGTCTGAGACAGAAGTGTAGAAGTCTGAGACAGACGTCTAGAAGTCTGAGACAGAAGTGTAGAAGTCTGAGACAGAAGTGTAGAGGTCTGAGACAGAAGTGTAGAAGTCTGAGACAGAAGTGTAGAAGTCTGAGACAGAAGTGTAGAAGTCTGAGACAGACGTCTAGAAGTCTGAGACAGAAGTGTAGAAGTCTGAGACAGAAGTGTAGAGGTCTGAGACAGAAGTGTAGAAGTCTGAGACAGAAGTGTAGAAGTCTGAGACAGAAGTGTAGAAGTCTGAGACAGACGTCTAGAAGTCTGAGACAGAAGTGTAGAAGTCTGAGACAGAAGTGTAGAAGTCTGAGACAGAAGTGTAGAAGTCTGAGACAGAAGTGTAGAAGTCTGAGACAGACGTCTAGAAGTCTGAGACAGAAGTGTAGAAGTCTGAGACAGAAGTGTAGAAGTCTGAGACAGAAGTGTAGAAGTCTGAGACAGAAGTGTAGAAGTCTGAGACAGACGTCTAGAAGTCTGAGACAGAAGTGTAGAAGTCTGAGACAGAAGTGTAGAAGTCTGAGACAGAAGTGTAGAAGTCTGAGACAGAAGTGTAGAAGTCTGAGACAGACGTCTAGAAGTCTGAGACAGAAGTGTAGAAGTCTGAGACAGAAGTGTAGAAGTCTGAGACAGAAGTGTAGAAGTCTGAGACAGAAGTGTAGAAGTCTGAGACAGAAGTGTAGAAGTCTGAGACAGGATTGAAGAAGTCTGAGACAGGATTGAAGAAGTCTGACACATAAGTGTGGAAGTCTGATTTTCAGTAGGTCTCAGACATTTAAACACCATTGATTGTCCATAGCATTAAAATGTGTATGCTGGATCAGTATTAAATACACATTATTGGATATTTAAGCTGCAGAGAGATAAGGAAGGGAAAGATAAAGTCAGATATCCACTAGAGGGCATCGAGGAAGCTCTGGAAACACAGAGCAGGAGTTTCCCACTTCAGTGCTCAGAAGGGTACTGTGGCTCAGTGGTTATGGTTCAGTGCTGTGCTTTTGACTGGAAGGTGGAAAGGTGGGGTTCAAATCCCCAAATTCCCAAACTGCTTAATTTTAGTGGAAATAAAAATGTATGTTATTTACACAGTTTTGTCTGTTTATGCAAACAGACAAAAGAGTGAAAACATTCATGGCTCTGTCTTGAATTCTTCATGAACACCAGCATCACACTCAGGTAAGAGGCGTGTCCTAAAGATTAAAGGTGGAAAATCCTTATAAATCATTATTAGCAGACGTTTATAGTTAACAGAGCTGGGAGATGGATTTGATGATAACTCTAATTTAACCACCATAAAGGTTGGAGCATTGTGTAAATAGGTGGAAATGGGGGCAGATTCTATAAAAAGAAAATAACATTTTATTCAGCTCCACCCATTTAATTGCTTTTGCAAATCTTACCTAATGAACCAAGCAGTTTAATGTTCCAAGCAGTTAATTATTATCTTACTGTAATGATTATTATTATACGCACACCTTCACACACACACACACACACACACATTATGGTGCTTGTTTGTTCCCTGTTGATGTCATATATTTGGCTCAGACAGTTGTATTGGTTCATTAGAAAGCCGGTAGACATTAGGGAGAGTGAAGGAAGAGCTGCTTTCTCATCAACTGACTCAGCAAATCCACCAGAGTTTCCAGGTAAAAGATCAGGCCAAGTTTCCCAAAACTGTCAGAGTCTCTTAATGCATTATTGCTTTTCAGGGTGTGTGTGCAACAATATTTGTTCATTTATGTTGTTGTGATATAGCGTGGACATCTGAGGCAGAAATGCGCAGACATCTGAGGCAGAAATGCAGACGTCTAAGACAAAAGTGTAGACGCCTGAAAAAAGTGCAGAGGTCTAAGAAAGAAGCGCAGACATCTGAGACAGAAGTATAGACATCTGAGACAGAAGTGCAGACGTCTGAGGCACAAGTATAGACACCTAAGTTAGAAGTGTAGACGCCTGCAACAGAAGTGCAGAGGTCTGAGATAGAGGTGTATATGTCTGAAACTGAAGTGTAGGCGTCTGAAACGGAAGTGCAGACGTCCGAAAAAAAGTGCAGAGGTCTGAGAAAGAAGTGCAGACGTCTGAGACAGAAGTGTAGACATCTGAGACAGAAGTGCAGACGTATGTGACAGAAGTGCATATGTCTGAGATAGAAGTGTATAAGTCTGAAACCGAAGTGTAGACGTCTGAAACTGAAGTGTAGACGTCTGAAACTGAAGTGTAGACATCTGAGACAGAAGTGCAGACATCTGAGGCACAAGTGTAGACACCTAAGTTAGAAGTGTAGATGCCTGCGACAGAAGTGCATAAGTCTGATATAGAAGTGTATATGTCTGAAAAAAAAGTGCAGAGGTCTGAGAGAGAAGCGAAGACATCTGAGACAGAAGTGTAGACATCTGAGACAGAAGTGCAGACGTATGTGACAGAAGTGCATATGTCTGAGATAGAAGTGTAGACATCTGAGACAGAAGTGCAGACGTCTGAGGCACAAGTGTAGACACCTAAGTTAGAAGTGTAGACGCCTGCGACAGAAGTACATATGTCTGAGATAGAAGTGTATATGTCTGAAACTGAAGTGTAGACGTCTGAAACAGAAGTGTAGACATCTGAGACAGAAGTGCAGACGTCTGAGGCACAAGTGTAGACACCTAAGTTAGAAGTGTAGACGCCTGCGACAGAAGTACATATGTCTGAGATAGAAGTGTATATGTCTGAAACTGAAGTGTAGACGTCTGAGACAGAAGTGCAGACGTATGTGACAGAAGTGCATATGTCTGAGATAGAAGTGTATAAGTCTGAAACTGAAGTGTAGACGTCTGAAACGGAAGTGTAGTCGTCCGAGAAAGAAGTGCAAACGTCTGAGAAAGAAGTGCAGACGTCTGAGAAAGAAGTGCAGACGTCTGAGAAAGAAGTGCAGACATTGAGACAGAAGTGCAGACATCTGAGTCAGAAGTATGAGTCTGAGATAAATGAATATCTCTATATCTTGAACACGAAGAACTATGTGTCAACTTTTCAACATTCTACACTTTTACATTACCGTCCTTGAGCCCTATCGATTAGTAGATGTCCCAGGCTGCACTCGTGGAATATCTTTACAGCTCCTTTTATCTTTATTTTGATATAATTATGAGCTGAGCTTTATGAGTGAGATGGAGATGTTGTATAGGAGATAAAGTGGTGTGTCAGCAGGCGCTTGTCTATGTAGCTGTGTTTAAGAGCTGCTGATGGCCTAATGGTCTTACTGGAACCTGCTCCCACCACTCAGCCCTACTTCCTGCTCGCTGCCAACTTTTCTGTTGACACCAGTCATAAACGTAGAACTTGAAGGAACGCGGTGAAACACTAGCCAGACTGTAATTGTTAGTGTTAGAGCAGCTGATGTGCTGGCGTCCTTCTGGTGTTCCATCAGATCAGGTTTATCTGAGGGAGAGGCGTCTAGTTAATGAGGGGGGACCCTGACGATGAAGCTCAATATGGACAAAATTGATACAGTTGATCTTCTGAGGGCTATTGCTGAGGCAGCTTGAGAGAGAGATTTAGAGAGAGAAACAGAGAGAGACAGAGTGAGAGAGAAAGGGTGATAGGAGGAGAGACAGCTTTTGATTTCACTTTCACTTAAAGCTGCCATTATGGCCGTATTGATCTTTTTATCTAACTGAACTATTAAAGCACTCAAGGCCTCCTCTCTCTCTCTCTTCCTCTCTCTCTCTCTCTCTCTCTCTCTCTCTCTCTCTCTCTCTCTCTCTCTCTCTTTCTCTCTCTTTCCCTCTCTCTCTCTCTCTTTCTCTTCATTGTCTTTCTCGTATTTTTGTCATTTTATCTTTGAGCTCTATCGTCAGGCTTTCAGATGATATTTGACCACACGCTTGTGCTTTCTATGAAAGTTCCATTATTCAGGATAAATCAATTGGTTTTGGAGGACTTTACGTGTTTAACACTTTTGAGTTTGTTTTATCAACATGACAAAAGTATCTGAAACACACACGATAAGAAAAGACAGACTTCGGGTAAGGAATGTCTTGTAAGACTTCACAACAAGGTGAAGAAACATATTGGGGTTAATTCACATTGGGGGTAAGTCACATATGTGCAAGTCACAAGTAAGTCTCAAGTCATGAATGTCAAGTCAAAGTCAAGTCAAGTCTTTTTTTAATATTTGTCAAGCAAGCCTCAAGTCTCAAATTTGCGACTTAAGTCTGACTCGAGTCAAGTCGAGTCCCCCATCTCTGAATCATTTAACTCAAGTCCGAGTCAAGTCTCAAGTCATGAATGTCAAGTAAAAGTCAAGTCAAGTCTTTTTTTAATATTTGTCAAGCAAGCCTCAAGTCTCAAATTTGCGACTTAAGTCTGACTCGAGTCAAGTCGAGTCCCCCATCTCTGAATCATTTAACTCAAGTCCGAGTCAAGTCTCAAGTCATGAATGTCAAGTCAAAGTCAAGTCGAGTCTTTTTTTAATATTTGTCAAGCAAGCCTCAAGTCTCAAATTTGCGACTTAAGTCTGACTCGAGTCAAGTCATATGACTCGAGTCCCCCGTCTCTGCTTACTAAGTCGCCCAAACAGATTTTTGAGCATGATGTGAAAGATAGCGTGAACACGACCAAGTGATGCAACCTTCGGCTTTTAGAGCAAACACAATTGGCTGTATGCCGAGAGAGGGAGGTCCTAACAGATTTTCCTGTTCATAGTTACACTGTTTTTAACTAGTTACCATAAAAGTATAAGATTAATAGTCATCTTTTCTCAGTGCCTGTACTCAGCTTCACCACAAACGAATGACGTATCGGTCTTCCCGGGAATCGGTGCTTGTACAAATTAATTCCTAATACTGTAGCTTCACTAATTGCTACTAAGTGCATGTTTGAAAGGGTTTGTTATCTCCCGATTTAGGATTCTCTTTTAGCGTAAATCTCTTTCTTTCATCTAGCCTGCGGTGTTCATCATGAGTTCAGTCCAGCAGAAGCAGCTGCTGTTTTTAGCGGGATTACTCACTGTCTCAGGTTTTCCCACAGAGCCTGAGTCCTGCAGCATGTTATTCGAGTCGCTGTGATGAAAGACATGAGAGAGAAACAAATGGGGGAGAGGGGGGGGGGCAATCCAGTGGAGGTGAGCGGCTGGACGGATCGAGGTTGGGGGAGAACCAGGGGGAAGGGGAGGGTGTCCCTGGAACCTGATCCCCTCACTCAGGCTCAATTTGGGAATGTGACTTTGTCCTCAAACAGAGTGAAAGAGAGAGAGAGAGAGAGAGAGAGAGAGAGAGAGAGAGAGAGAGAGAGAGAGAGAGAGAGAGTGAGAAAGGTTGTGGTAAGGCCCCAAGGGTTGAGCCTGATTCAGCGAGTCAGTCTGATAGTGCGCTAAGTGGTGTTGCACCACAAAAAAAAAAAGCAAGGGAGGGACAGAAGAAAGGATGGAATGAATGGACAAAAGAGAAGAAGAGGAAAAGCAGCAGAACAGAGGATGGACGTAGAGGTGAGGGGAAAACAGCAACAGGACCAAGAGGTCGACACTGAAGAATTTCCAAAGGAGGCGGGGGAGAAAGAGCATGAAGTACATTACGGGTTGAAATGAGAGACAGAATCCCTGTAACTGCTGACAGGGTCGAAAAGCAAGAGACAAAGAGCGCAACTAACCTGATGGGAGAGCCCATAGGAGGAGGAGGAGGAGGAAGAGGAGAATTCAAGCTATGTTGATCAGTCCTTTATCTCTCCTTTCAGCCCTCATTTTTAAAGTTGTGCAGCAGCCCTAGCAGGAAGGAGGCGTTTATCACGTTTATCCCGCAGCCAGATCTTGAACAAACACTGAAACGGAAGCAACACTGTGGGGAAAAATAATCCAGATCAAACCACGAAGTTCTGAGGACGTCCGTCCGGACACAGCTTTCTTTTACCTAAGTGCTGCATCATCGATGCGAAGATCTCCTTGCTGTGCAATTCTGAGCTTTGCCTGACCATGAGATTAAAAAAATAATAGTCTGATGAAGGACTCGGTACATTTCTGCAGCACTTATCTGTAATTTGGGAAGTTTGTGAATGCTTGGAGTGTGCTATGGGACAGAATGTGGTGTGTTTACATGCTTCATGACTTATATCTGGATTAAAAAGACCACCAGGTAATCAAGTTAACGCTCCACCATGATCCTCCAATCGTATTTAAAACCGACATCTTTAATCACGAACGAAATTTTGAGCCTGATCACACTTGCTTAATGCAGGTCCTTCTCCTCCTTTTTCACTTCTGTAGCTGTTTCTTGAGAAAGTTCTTATTTGAAGCTACGTGTTTTGGAGACCAGTGCTGTTGGATTGCGTATCTGTCAGCAGCGCGGTTAAAAATCCCTCGTCTGTTGTTGACACTTGCAAATAACATCCACGGCACATGATGGCTTTTACACGTCTGGACTGTGTAAAAGCGCAGCAATCCGCGCCTTTATTTATGTGCGCCTGCTCTCTGGAGGAATGACCTAACATGGAAACGCTGACTTCTCCGCTCATCACCGAAGTAAATGAGGTCGGATAGGAGGACGCATCTTTTTTTCCTTTCCTCATGCGCGAGTCTGCTCGGCTGACGTTTTCCCATCGATATCTCACACTTCCTCTGTTTTTCTCTTGTTCAACCAAACAAAACTCCTTTTAAACTGAAGCCGTCTGAGTGCTTCGGCGCTGAGTATCATGGCCCTTGCTGGCACCCATTAGCTCGATTGCTTTCCCTTTCAAAAACCCAAAGCCAAAAAAAGCTTCCCACTCACAAAGAGGGCCCCTAAAATCCTCTCAGTCATGGGCATCCAAGGTATGGAACTGTTTGCCATAGCAGTGGTCATTATTCTCTTCGTGGCCGTCCTTAAGCAGTTTGGCATCCTGGAGCCCATGTCTCTGGAAGGTAAGGAGCACAGCTGGAGCCGTACATCACACGTTAAGGCAGCTGTCGGCTTGATCGAGCGCTGGTGTGTGTGTTTATGACAGCTAGGCACTTGGATAATTTCACATTACACTTTGCAGGTGTGACAGAGGAATTTGTAGTGGCTCAGATGGCAAATAAGGGATGAAATAGAGCCTTTGGCTCACTGTGACAAATGAGATTGTCCTGAAGATTCATAACATGCAGAAATAATGCTCTGTAGTTGTTAATATTTTAATGATGATTATAATAGGTTGGTATTTGATATAGATTTGACTTAATAGTCGTATTTACACTAGGCTGGTGGTCAAAATTGAGAGATGAGCCTTCTGGGGGATGGGCCATTCCGCATCGTTGCGATTTACGCGTCCAGTCAGGTTCCCACCGCGTATATTCTACAAGGTGTGTCTCTCAGGTACGGCAAGGTTACAGCCACACCTTTTCACAACTACTCAAACAACTTGTCATAAGATGCCGGGTTTCACGTTCAACGAAGCGCATCGCGGTGTCATTCATTCATCGTGCATTTAAAAAAAAAAGAAAGTTTAAGATGTTTTTCCGCCAGGGAGAACACGTAAAAAACTTCATGTAGAAACCTAACACTGAAGGTTTCCCTGTCGGAAAGGGTTCCTCTTCTGAAAGCTGAGAACCCTTCACTGTCAAGTGTTTGAATGGTTAATAGTTTAAACATTCTAAAACATTTCTACTGTGAAATGTGTTATACGGTTCTATACCGAACCGTTCAAGGTTCCTTCGAGATATACAGAGATTATTAGAGATTTTTTTTTTTTATTCTAGCCTGGTCAATAATTCTACCCTGCGTCATAACTGGAAGTCTTTTTTTTCTCTAGCTTCTTAATTATCCCGTAATGATCTTAGAGACAAGCGGCAGGTTTAGAGTACAGACGCAGTTATTAACTCTTTTCCCCAGAGACAAAAAAATATATAATTTCCTCCTGTTTTTATTGTGTCCATGTTGAACATTAGGTGTCTTTGTCTTGTCCCGATCCACAGTGGTGGTTACTATGAATCTCATATGTCTCAAAGTAGACACTCAGGACAGTTTTTTTTTGGATGGTTATCATTTCTCATTCTGAAAGCCAACATAGTCCTGACTCATTTTAGATCAGACTCACAGTCAAAACTTTCAAACATTCGTTTGTTTATACTGATTGAAAACGTCCCATAAGTCCATTTCGATTACGTTGGTGAACTGGACCTACAGTGTACTGGTGTGTTATAAGTATTATAAGCTCATTATGAAAAGGATATACCGAAGGGAAAGTAGTAATTATAATATTATAGAAAAGGTTGTGGATAATATACAATACAGAGCGCTAAGATATTACATTTGCATATAAGAGACTCCAGTTCAAAAGTCGGTGTCCGCTAATGTTTCTTGGGGGAAAAAAGAAGCTAAAGCTAAAAGAAAAAAAAAAAAAAGGTCCTTATTTCTAAAATGATTTAGCATGATATAGTGTGACGTATCACTGCAGATCAATTCGGAGGTCTTCTAACTGATCGCCTTTATCATGTGATGATGAAAGTTTTCTATCACCTGATCTGAAGCATGTTAAACTTTGGGTTGGTATATGATTAAAAAAAAATAATTATATCATGATTCTTAAGATACATGGCATGTATCACATAACCTACCAGAGGCTTGCTCACAAACAATACACCTGTATCACATTTAAAAAAGTAAAATATAAATCTAATATAAATATATCAAAATATTTATATAAAAATATATAAAAATATATAAATATATAAAAACTATTAAGAATTTTGCATATGTTTAATGTTTACGCTGCTTTTTGTCAGGACCTTAAAAAAAACAATTAAAATCGCATCAGTCGTCATATCGTCCGGCCTTAGGGGTGCACAAACTTTTGCACTTTCCTGTCAGGGTATTCTATTCGTTCATTTATTTATTTATTTTAGACAGATTTCACAACAACACGCAGATCATTCAGTTACCCGACCCGTGACGAATACAGTGTTGGGTTGTAACCTGTGTTTGTGTCTCTGTGGCTTGCGTTCAGAACACGATGCCTCGCTAATGCTATGCGCTATTCATAGCACTGCGGTGTAGCGCGGACGTGCCGGTCTTAAGAGTTATTAGGGGTTTATTATGTGCTTCCATATTAAATATCACGGTGCATTTAGTCTTATAAAGTATCCACAAGAGTCTCTGAGCCAAGTATCGTTAGCCCGAGCGTCTCCACCCACTTTTCTCAGAGTAGCTTTTCACGTAGCTTTTCGCTTCTCTCTTCCTCGAGCCCAAAAACAAGTCTAGCATTTCTCTTCATCCATTATGCATGTAGTATTGAGTGGGCTTATTTTACTGCCACCTAAATATGGGGTTTCAGAAGGACACTGTCCGTTCCTCAAAATACCCACAAACACTCCCTACACCCACTCCACCCCCCAACACACACCTTCTCTCGTGCACGTTCGCACACGTACACACCGTCCCATCCATAACCACACCCATCAAAACATTTCACGCTCCCCTAAAGCCTTTACATTTCCGATAGTCCGGTCCCTTAGCGGGTATCCACAGCCTGTAATCATCCCAAAAACTATCGACCCATCTGCAGTGTGTTGCTCTTAGGGCTCCCATCTCCCTCCATAATGGTAGCGTGGGTTCTCACGTTTCATACACAAGTGCTCCTGTTGGAATTCTGCTGCAGAAAAGTTTGAGCGTTTTATGAACACACCAATGAATCATCGACTATTTCGTTCTGAGCCGGTGAATAACGATTGTATGGTATAACCTTTATAATAGATTTCCTGTCTATGGTGAAACGTGTGTGTGTGTGTGTGTAATGTGTAATGTGTAAGTAATTTGGTTTCTGAGGTCCCCAGGCGTTCAGCAGGACGTAAAGTGCTGACCGTACCTGGTTTAAAAAAAACAAGGTGAAGTGTATGTATATATATATATATATATATATATATATATATATATATATATATATATATATATATAGAGAGAGAGAGAGAGAGAGAGAGAAAGAGAGAGATAGATATAACAGAAGAATATATATATATATATATATATATATAGAGAGAGAGAGAGAGAGATATATAGAGATAGATATGACAGAAGACTCCAGAGATCATGACCGTGTAAATATGTGGTTTAGAATTAATGTAGAAAGGTTTATTTTGAGTCCTTCATGTAAATACAGCACCATCGCTCTGAGATCCGAGGTCTGACCCTCGTTTCTCTTCTGGACAATATTTATGCTTCACTATCAGCTGAACTAATAAACAAAGAGAAACTTTCCTTTAAGAGGAAAGGCACGATTTATGGGCGTGAATATTTTTTGGACTAAAAACGAACGACACCATGAGGTCCTCCGTGATGAAAGTGATGAAAGTAAAGCTGCGTGCATGTGCAGAATGATTCTGAAATCTAATCGAATGTCCGAACATGATCCTTAAATCATTTAAAAGCTCCAAGTCTCTAACACTCATTAACACTCAGTAGCAAAATGCATGTATGCTTGAAGCTCTCATCAGCCTGACAGAGAAAATGACTGCTAGCCTGACGGCTCAGTGATTTCATCATGGTTTCACGCACGAGATCCAGCTCAGTCCCTGATTTTGTTTGTTTGAGGCTTATTTTTTTAAACCATTCACAAAGTAAACATATAAAAGATATTTTTACTGTTATGTTCTTTTTGGGTTTTCTGGAGATCTTCAGGAAATGCTTGTGTTTTGGAAATACGAATTTCCATTGACTGATGGGACCTGGTTTAAACACATCGTCGTGAGTGTGAGGTGTTGATTTGAGAGGCAGCGGTTTTTAATTGACGGTCCTTTGCTTTACTCGTATGAGATAGGAGATCCATGAGCATCATATATAAGAACTTGATTACCATGACGTCATTGTCCGTTACATCACTGTTGAGCGCACTTTCTGGAGTGTTCCGCTAGAGGGAAGACGTCGCTGTGGATTTGGAATCGTTGCGTCTGATTCATTCTGATTTCATCGTCAGATGATAAGTTTAGAAACGTATAGGCTTATACTTAGATTGGATTTAACACGGAGGCTGTTAACAAGGAAGGATGAAAGACATTTAGAGGAGTTTTGTGCATTTGTGTGTGTGTGTGTGTGTGTGTGTGTGTGTGTAGGGAGGGTCACTCACAGAGATGTTGATGGAACGATCAACCGGTTTCACTTTAATGAAGCCATGAGTAAAATTATGCTAAATTATTTGCCAGTAAAAAAAAATACTTTAAAAATGATTAAAATTTTTTAGATAATACTAATATTTATTATTAATTATATGTTAAGCACGTTCGCCTCACACCTCCAGGGTTGGGGGTTCGATTCCCACCTCCGCCTTGTGTGTGTGGAGTTTGCATGTTCTCCCCGTGCCTCGGGGGTTTCCTCCGCGTACTCCGGTTTCCTCCCCCAGTCCAAAGACATGCATGGTAGGTTGATTGGCATCTCTGGAAAATTGTCCGTAGTGTGTGATTGCGTGAGTGAATGAGAGTGTGTGTGTGCCCAGTGATGGGTTGGCACTCCGTCCAGGGTGTATCCTGCCTTGATGCCCGATGACGCCTGAGATACGCACAGGCTCCCCGTGACCCGAGGTAGTTCGGATAAGCGGTAGAAAATGAGTGAGTGAGTGAATTATATGTTAATAAATGTAATTATATATTAACACGTTAATATATTAGATTTATATATTTATTTTTATTATATTTCTAGTTGTAACTATAATAGTGATGTTTATAATTGGAAATTAAATAAATAATATTTTATACAAATAGATAGATGATGTGAAAGAAAGGGATGTGGTGGCCTAGCGGTTAAGGTATTGGGCAACCAATCGTAAGGTTGTGAGTTCGATTCCTGTGTCCATCAAGCTGCCACTGCTGGGCCCCTGAGCAAGGCCCTTAACCCTCAATTGCTCAGTTGTATAAAAATGAGATAAAATGTAAGTCACTCTGGATAAGGGCATCCGATAAATGCTGTAAATGTGATAGATAGATATTCATGATATTTTTACTGGCTAAGAATTTTTATTTCTTCTTCTTATTATTATTATTTGCATTGTAAAGGAACAATGTTATATTTTTTATCACAGTTTTCTCTCTTTTCTTAAACCGAACATTTCAAAATCTTGTTCTGGGAAAAACATAAACGTTTCTTTTCTTTACTCGCTCATACACACGCTGATCAAATCATCCCTTTTATTCACCTAAATTAACCGATCAATTGTTTCTCAGCCGTTTTCAGACACCGACCCAATTACCAGCTGAAACAAATATGGATATAAAATAAATTTTTACAGAAGCGAAAAAGAAAAAAAAGTCAGAATGTCCTTGACTGTGTTTGTATCGAAGTGGATCGAGAGACGGTCGTCTGTAAACGCATCGCCTTTTTATTTGGACTTTTCCAAACGCTCTTAGTCACGATCCATACCCAGAGTCAATACACAGCTAAACACGCTTAATGGAGACAGATCTATATTCATGACTGACATAAAACACACACACACACGTTTTATCACAAAATTGTAAATAGTGCCTCATAGACATAACAAAGAAGCACACAGCTGCAAATAAAGAGAAATATTTATCAACAAGATGCAGCTGCAGGATAAAACGGTTCAAATTTATGTAAAAAAAATTAGGTTTAGGTCGAGCTGATAAAGATCTATTCTGTTAAGATCCCGTCAGTTTACAGAATATCCTCATCTTTTATTCCAATATAATATCTCAGTTCCTGTACTGGGGGGCACGGTGGCTTAGTGGTTAGCACGTTCTCCTCACACCTCCATGGTCGGGGTTCGATTCCCGCCTCCGCCTTGTGTGTGTGGAGTTTGCATGTTCTCCCCGTGCCTCGGGGGTTTCCTCCGGGTACTCCGGTTTCCTCCCCCGGTCCAAAGACATGCATGGTAGGTTGATTGGCATCTCTGGAAAAATTGTCCGTAGTGTGTGAGTGAATGAGAGTGTGTGTGCCCTGCGATGGGTTGGCACTCCGTCCAGGGTGTATCCTGCCTTGATGCCCGATGACCCCTGAGATAGGCACAGGCTCCCCGTGACCCGAGATAGTTCGGATAAGCGGTAGAAGATGAATGAGTGAGTGAGTGAGTTCCTGTACTAAGAGTAAACGCAAATGCTCTTTGGGTTGTTCTTCTTGGAGAGAGTTTTATAAATCTGGACATAATCGGTTTGAGTTCCAAGTCCAGAGATTATTCAGTGGTTTATACAGTATTTATTTATGCGTTTGTAATAAATCGGTTCTACTACAACACAATTGGTGGGATCTGCGTCAGACATCCTCAGAGGGACATACCAGAGAACCTTTAGTATTTTAGATTCTGGAACCTTCCCTGACAGGCAAGTTGCACGAGGCTACGTCTACGCTAATCCGGATTCATCCACACTGAAGCGTCTGAAAAACCTTAAAGGTGCGGTGCACGATGTTTGAGAAACGCTTCAGAAAACCGAGTCGGTCCGACAAACAAAAAGAAACGTGTAGCCAATGAGCAGAAAGGGGCGTGTCTTGTCCATATGCGGCGGAGAGAGTGTTCAGTGCGCATGTGTGACATTAGCAGAAAGCGATTGAAACACTGACATGGCGGATAAAAACGAAAAGCGAAAAAAGGCTCCAAGTCTTCTGTTTCCAGGTGTTTATCCGCAGCAACGTTACGACCTCTGACTCTAACGTTACCTCTGCCTCGGGTTCTAGGTGTTGAACGTCGTCTTCCGCGTGAAACGGAGCTAAACTTTTCATGGCACAACACACAGTACTACAAAAACACATCTGTATTACCATAGTATTACTCATTGAGTTCATTTATTGATAAAAATATTCCCTCGGCCAGCCGCCCCAGCAGGTTCCGTCATAATAGTTGCCTGGGTTACGTATGTATGTGTTACGACCGTCTAGGGGTCAGTCTCCGAAAAATTAAAGAAGATAAAATACAATTCTTCTTAAATAACTCCCTCTCACAAAAACAATATAATAAAGGTTTCCAAAATAACTGGCGTCGCTCCCCCTACATACCTTGCCACCATGTTTTGGACAAAGGTGTATAATTACAGTAGATCGGCTGGCTAACAAGTCAAAAACAGAGTCTGTAATCAAAAGCCCTATTCGGACGGGACTAGTTTTCCAAACGACGTTTGAGTTAGAATTTTTTTCAGCCGACGTCTGTCATTTCATGTATGGATTCGGACTGGACTAACATCTCTGTGTTTATTACGGAGGTAGGAGTGTCTGTGTTTAACATGTGGGCGTTGCACAAGACCACATGTCCAGGATGCGTGGATTGCGTATGGTGCAGTTGACATGCTGTGAACTATATAAAAGTGCATTTCAGTAATATAATTGAAAAACTGCTATAAGCAATTTATGAAATTTGATCAAATGTATTTTGAAATTAAGTAAATTTACATTTAAGCACTTTAAAATATAAACATCCTAACTTGTTAAGTGTTTAAAAATGTTATACACGTTATAATATTGTTAAAAATAACAAAAACAAATGTAAAAAATCTTTAACATCATATGGTTTTATATAGAACTTCTTATAAACCCACTGGAATATAAACGTTTTTAACTAATTTTCACGTTATGTAATTGACTATAGAAATAGTAAGTACAGAAGTATATAAGTATAGAAATGAAAGTACTCTTACCTGAAACTGATACAGTAGCCAGGCTTATCAATTTACGTGATTTGGCTCTTCTTGTTGATTTCATTTTTTTATTTCTTCGCAGGGTAGCAAAACACATTTACATCCATTATTGGTGTGCAGAAAGCAGAAACTTGAATACCGGTGCGCTAGGGTTAATACGGTAGTTCACGTTGACCAAAACAGACAAGAAAACGGGTTTTGGAAAAAAACATTTTCGGCAATCACAGACATTCGCATTCAGTAGGTAGGTAATTTGCTCTGGAATTTTTACACAGGTCGTGTGAGAAAAAGACAGACATGGCAGATTCGGACGGGATTAAAATCACAAAGTACGTCTGTGAAACTGAAATTTCTCTAACGACCCCCTGTAAAACTAGTCCCGTCTGAATAGGGCTATAGTCGTATATCAGGCATGGGTCAAGCACAAACAAATCATTTGGTTGAAATAATAAACATAAACCAAGAAAAAACAAAATTCACAGGCTCAACACACTAGGAACACAAACTTTCTCACTAGGACAAGACAATCACAAATTACTGGAATGGGTCAAACATACAGAGAATATAACATACATATACACAATACAAACACCGCAACCACAATTGCACGAAAGGCAAAGAGCAAAAAGCAAAGCCACAAAAGCAAAAGCAGGTAAAGCAAAAGCAGCTCTCAATCAGGGATCCAGGCAGTCCTTTTATGTGGAACAGGTGGAGATTATAACCAATCGGAGCCTTTCTCCTATTAACTCTGGAACCGCCTTCCTGAAACACATGACAGGTAGAAGAAACACCAGAGGGCAGCACAGAAATAAAACAAAAGACAGGAGGTCATAACAGGGGCGGAGCTATCAAAACAGGGGAGACAGCCATTTGGGTTAGGGGCGTGTTTGTTTTGATGATTTCAAATGTCAACGTTGACTTTCAAACATCGTGCACCGCACCTTTAAGCTTCGACGTATGTAATTTCTGCCTGGCGTTAATTTACTTATAATAACGTATTGCTTCTTTATTTATAAGAAAAACTGTAATTGACATTAATCTTTAACAAGGCTGTCAAAGCGGAGAGTAAACAAAACAAACGTTGTACAGTGTCACCCACTGAATCGTGTCTGAAACGATCACATGTCCGTGTCACATGACTACAATTGCGTCATTGTTTCCGAAAGCCTCCGTTTTTGCAGGCTACACCAAATGTATCCACTTTGGAGAGTGTTATCAAAAAGCTCCGGTTTCATTGACAGAAGCGCCGTCTCGGTGCGGACGGAGGAACCGAGAGAACCGTACGCACCTTCAAACCAAAACGCATTAGTGTTGGACATAGCCTTAGTGTTCAAGCAGGAAACTCAAGAACTGTAGATTTATCTTACTTTTTAAATGGTTTCCAATTAGAACCTTCTCTAATAAAAAATGCTCAGCAGCAAAATTATGCAAAGAACCTTGAACGATTCCTCAGAGAGAGATTTAATCTACCTTCTAAATTGGGTTCTTCTTAGAAGAACCTAATAATAAACATTCAGTTGCAGGATTCTACAAAGAAACTTTAAGGATTTTCCAAAGGCTTAAACCAGTGAAACTTTAGTATTCTAGATTTGTCTTAGAACCCCCTCTAAAAGGAGACACTCGGTGACAGGGTTCTACAGAGAACCTTGAATGGTTCCTGAGAGAGACGAACCTACAGTAGAGAAACTTTATTGTTTAGCTATGATAGCTAGACACTCAGTATGTATATAGATATAGAACCTTTAAGGTTCCACACAGGGACAAACCTTTAGTGTTTATGTTCTAATTAGAACCTTTCATAACTGGAGAATTTTTGAATCTTTAAGAAATATATTTGAAGGACAAACTGGAGTAAAACTGTTTTTTTATTTTTTATTATTTTTTACTATTCGTTTTTTAAACAGTTAGGTTCTTCCTCGAAGCGTCTCTAAGTAGAGCACTAAAGTTCTAGATAAAATGTTTAAGGGTTCCTTCTGAACCTTCTCTGATAAGGAACATCCTCAGCTGTATGGATCTAGTACCTTTACAGGAACAAAAGCTGAAGAGTTTTTTGGTTTCAGCTCATCTTTTTGGGATAAATAGGTTCTACGTGGAACGTCTAAGGTTAAGGTTCTATTTTTAGGTTCTACGTGGAACGTCTTTCATAGGAAGACGTACAGTTGCATGGATCTACACAGAACCTTTAATGGTTTCTAGAAGAGGGAAAAAAACACACTTTAGGCCTCAGTGGGAGTGATGTACAAGAGATCATAGAACCTCAAATGTTTCCTTCGGTGGAACAAATCAGTGAAATTTCAGTCTCATTTAAATCTCATACAACTTTTATCATTTAAAGAAAAACACACTGTTTTTTTAACCGTTTATATTCACATTTAAAACAAAAACGTAGCAACCAATCAGAATCCAGAATTGTGCTATAAGTCTATATCTGTCTTATGTGTGTGTGTGTGTGTGTGTGTGTGTGTGTGTGTGTGTGTGTGAGATAAGTTCATCGTGTATGATTGTGTGTATAATTGGGGCAGATTGTCTCTTGGGTATTTGTCATAAAACTGTACTTTGAGCGCCTCTGTGGATTTCTCTGTGAAAGGTTAATTAGATTGCAGAAAGGAAAGAAGATTGAAGGAAGGAAAAGGAAAGATGAGAGAGAGAGAGAGAGAGAGAGAGAGAGAGAGAGAGAGAACAGAAGGCTCACACCTGGATTTTGACTCGATGTGACTTTGGAGTACTCAGGAAAACATGCGATTCATATTTAAAGTGTTTTAACTTTTTTTTTTTTGCCTTTTCTACTTATTACGATGTCGGATCGACCTCGACAGGAATAAGAAAAAACACCTTTTTTTCTGGCGTCCTGGATTTTTAAATCGAGAACGGCTTGGACGCCCGAAGCGTAAATGGCGTGAGAGGAAGAATCGAATAGGGCGATTTGTTGGGATTTTTTATTTTTTTTTTTTAATTTAGAGAGAAAAAGAGAATCTACAGTTGAAGGTGAATAACAGGAGGATGAGTGTGAGATGGGAGACGGAGGGACTGCAGACTGTGGGTATCGTCTGCCTGGTGTTCATGTTCCTCAAACTTATGCACTTACTCGGGCTTATAGACATCACAGAGACAGGTGAGAGACAGACAGAGAGACGGAAAGAGAGACAGATCAGCCTCAGGGGGTTTTAGAATGTTCTCACCTCGGTTTGTTGTATATCTGTGAAAAAAAGAAAAAAAAAAAAAAGAAAAAAAAGCTTAATGTTTGACTTGACTCTTCTCTTTCTTTTCCTTTTTCACTCTCTTCTTTCCTCTACCACTCATCCACTCACACCCCGCTCCGCCTCACTCGCTTTTTTGTCGTCCGTGTGCGAAGACGGTGAGCATAATCACGGTGAAAACCGACCCAGACATTTCCTCTGTTCGCTTTTTCTTCTTCTGTCTCGATGTCGTGTCGTGGACTTTGTCTCTGTCGTCTTTGTGGTCTCTGTGTTGTGATGTGGTGGTGCTGTTTTTTTTTCCCACTGTGTGATTGGTTCCTTTCGATCGATCCACCCGTCTCTTTTCCTCTGCGCTAAACATCCGCAATCTAGCTCCAGGCTAATGTAGCTAGCGTGTAAGAGAATTTCTAAATCATCAGACACTCTTAGGAAAAAGTAGAGGATTCTTAAGGGTTCTGTGTATTTACATAGAACCATATAATCCAAAGAGTGCTTTATGGTTCTAGTTTTATAAAAAAAAAAAAAAAAGACAAAACCAGATATGTAGAAATAAACCAAAGAGCACAAATTACTGTACACTATGAATAATGTCTTTACTCCATGCCTCCTTTTTTTAATATCTAGCTATCATTGTATCAGAGCCCACAAACGCAAGACAGCATTTTTTTAGCATGCTGCTAATCTGGAGCCTACGATCTTCCCTTACGTTTCAGACAAGCTCGTTTTTTTTTTTTTTTTTAAACGATCTTATTAGCCAATCACACAGAACAAAGCTTTGCTTATGTCCAAATGTCCATTTCTGTCTTTCTCTCATTCTTTTACTCTTTACTTTCACTTCTTCCACTACTGTGCTAACTCTTTCTCGATCTCGCTCCCCCCTTCCTTCGTTCCCGTGGCTCGTTCACTTCGTCCTGTCTGTCGAACCTGCATCCCATTTCATCCCTCTGTCCTTCCTTCCTTCCTTCCTTCCTTCCCTCTCTCCCTCCCTCTCTGTCTCACTGTCTGCCCCTCTTCTCCTGTCTTCCTTCGCTGTTTTTCTCCCGTAGACAGCAGCGACAGCGACTTAGAGCTGGCCACCGTCAGGCACCAACCCGAGGGCCTGGAGCAGCTTCAGGCTCAGACCAAGTTCACCCGCAAGGAGCTGCAGTCGCTCTACAGGGGCTTCAAAAACGTGAGAACCTCCCGAGCGCCGGTTTGAGTTTTTTAGAGAGGTTTTAATCGGTTGATCAAATTGTATTGCAGTTTTCCCAGAAGTGAGTCACTCCATAAATATATTTTAATTAATTATTTTTTTTTAGCTATACTACTAAGTCCTACCGGAACGTTATGCTACTAAGATGATGATATTAAATTCAGACACTGTATTAAATCATCTGAACCATAACGTGAGCAGAGATTTAGGACAGCGTGAAAAGTGGTTGTAGGTTTAATTAGACCTTTAATGAGTCCTTCCCTTCTCTTTCCATTTCAGGAATGCCCGAGTGGCCTGGTCGATGAAGAAACTTTCAAGACCATCTACTCTCAGTTTTTTCCCCAAGGAGGTAAAAGACGGACCTCGTTTCTTTTATTTATTTATTTATTTATTTATTTTTCGAAGGAAAAAGAAAGTATTTATTTGATGATACCGTTTTGGTTTTCTTCCCTAGATGCCACCACATACGCTCACTTCCTGTTTAACGCTTTCGATCTGGACAGAAACGGCTCCATTCGCTTCGAGGTTAGCGTCACACCGGTGAAAATATCTCTGAATGTATGAGGCGATTCTAAATATATAAATAATTATATATATTTATTTTAGATAAATATATATATCTAATATAAGGTTAATTCAGCTTGTTAGATGTTTTCCCCAGCTTGAAGTTCTTATGTCGGCAGATAATTAGGTTTCTTTATTAAAATATAGAATTAAAAGGTGAACAAAACGGTTTAAACGCGACTACGTTGTCGAGCTGGAAATAGAATTAATTCCGATATATTTTGTTGTCACTTTTTTACAACACTACATCTCTTTATATTCAAGATATTATATTTATTTATTTTCATCTGAAGATTATTCGATTGGTCTG
The DNA here is from genome assembly GCF_030014155.1 of Tachysurus vachellii. Classification (NCBI taxonomy): domain Eukaryota; kingdom Metazoa; phylum Chordata; class Actinopteri; order Siluriformes; family Bagridae; genus Tachysurus; species Tachysurus vachellii. The sequence goes on along the minus strand of NC_083470.1, from coordinate 24,976,522 downwards.
ATTGATGTTTATATAACAGAAACTGTTGTGATTGTATTTCTGTGTATTTATTGTTATGGGTAATAGAATTGTTGTATATTGTTTGTGATCTTGTCCTTTATGTTTCTGCTTGATTGTAATTTATTGTAATGTAATATGTGGTGTTGTGTTGTGTTGTATTAGAGTGTGTAGGGTTGTATTATAATATAATATGTTGTGTTGTGTTGTATTACAGTGTGTGTAACATTGTGTTGTATTGTATTACAGTGTGTAGTGTAGTGTTTGTCCTGTCCCCTGTGTCACCATACACGTTGTACACCTCTGAGTGTGATTGTTATTGTATTGTTGTGTTGTTATAGTACAGTATGTGTTATTGTGTTGTATTAGAGTGTGTAGTATTGTGTTGTGTTGTATTACAGTGTGTGTATAGTATGTGGTATTGTGTTGTATTACAGTGTGTAGTGTAGTGTTGTATTTCAGTGTGTGTAACATCGTGTTGTGTTGTATTACAGTGTGTAGTGTAGTGTTGTACTATATTGTAGTGTTTGATCTGCCCCATGTGTCACCGTACACGTTGTACACCTCTGAGTGTGATTGTTATAGTGTTGTTGTGTTGTTATAGTATGTGTTATTGTGTTGTATTACAGTGTGTAGTGTAGTGTTGTGTTGTATTAGAGTGTGTAGTATTGTGTCGTGTTGTATTAGAGTGTGTGTAATATTGTGTTGTGTTGTTATAGTATGTGTTATTGTGTTGTATTACAGTGTGTAGTGTAGTGTTGTATTTCAGTGTGTGTATCATTGTGTTGTATTGTATTACAGTGTGTAGTGTAGTGTTGTACTATATTGTAGTGTTTGACCTGCCCCATGTGTCACCGTACATGTTGTACACCTCTGAGTGTGATTGTTATAGTGTTGTTGTGTTGTTATAGTATTTGTTATTGTGTTGTATTAGAGTTTGTTGTGTTGTTATAGTATGTGTTATTGTGTTGTATTACAGTGTGTAGTGTTGTGTTTTATTTCAGTGTGTGTAACATTGTGTTGTGTTGTATTAGAGTTTGTTGTGTTGTTATAGTATGTGTTATTGTGTTGTATTAGAGTTTGTTGTGTTGTGTTTTATTTCAGTGTGTGTAACATTGTGTTGTATTGTATTACACTGTGTAGTGTAGTGTTGTGTTTTATTTCAGTGTGTGTATCATTGTGTTGTGTTGTATTACAGTGTGTAGTGTAGTGTTGTATTTCAGTGTGTGTAACATCGTGTTGTGTTGTATTACAGTGTGTAGTGTAGTGTTGTACTATATTGTAGTGTTTGATCTGCCCCATGTGTCACCGTACACGTTGTACACCTCTGAGTGTGATTGTTATAGTGTTGTTGTGTTGTTATAGTATGTGTTATTGTATTGTATTACACTGTGTAGTGTAGTGTTGTGTTTTATTTCAGTGGGTGTAACATTGTGTTGTGTTGTATTACAGTGTGTAGTGTAGTGTTGTATTTCAGTGTGTGTATCATTGTGTTGTATTGTATTACACTGTGTAGTGTAGTGTTGTGTTTTATTTCAGTGGGTGTAACATTGTGTTGTGTTGTATTACAGTGTGTAGTGTAGTGTTGTATTTCAGTGTGTGTATCATTGTGTTGTATTGTATTACGGTGTGTAGTGTAGTGTTGTGTTTTATTTCAGTGGGTGTAACATTGTGTTGTGTTGTATTACAGTGTGTAGTGTAGTGTTGTATTTCAGTGTGTGTATCATTGTGTTGTATTGTATTACAGTGTGTAGTGTAGTGTTGTACTATATTGTAGTGTTTGACCTGCCCCCTGTGTCACCGTACATGTTGTACACCTCTGAGTGTGATTGTTATAGTGTTGTTGTGTTGTTATAGTATGTGTTATTGTGTTGTATTACAGTGTGTAGTGTAGTGTTGTATTTCAGTGTGTGTATCATTGTGTTGTATTGTATTACAGTGTGTAGTGTAGTGTTGTACTATATTGTAGTGTTTGACCTGCCCCCTGTGTCACCGTACATGTTGTACACCTCTGAGTGTGATTGTTATAGTGTTGTTGTGTTGTTATAGTATGTGGTATTTTGTTGTATTACAGTGTGTAGTGTAGTGTTGTACTATATTGTAGTGTTTGACCTGCCCCCTGTGTCACCGTACATGTTGTACACCTCTGAGTGTGATTGTTATAGTGTTGTTGTGTTGTTATAGTATGTGGTATTTTGTTGTATTACAGTGTGTAGTGTAGTGTTGTACTATATTGTAGTGTTTGACCTGCCCCCTGTGTCACCGTACATGTTGTACACCTCTGAGTGTGTAGCATGACTTTGTGTTTGTGCTTCTTCAGGACTTTGTGATCGGCCTGTCTGTGCTCCTGAGGGGCTCCGTCACAGAGAAACTCAACTGGGCCTTCAACCTGTACGACATCAACAAAGACGGCTACATCACCAAAGAGGTATTTTTGTATGGTGTTGAGTAAAGAAGACAAACTCAATACTGCACACAGGTGGAGTTCTACATCACTCCAGTGTTGTTATCTGTATTAAAAGTTCCTTTTCACACCAAATCTTAACATCAGCTTATAAACGCTGACCTTTTAATACCGCAGTACGTTACAAAGCCACAACATTCTCCTGTCACGTTATTCTCGAGAAACATTTTAGCACGTAATCCACGCGTTCACTTCGAAAGTGCTTGTCCGCTCGCACTCTGCTAATACATTTAATTAAAATAATTATTTAAATAAAATATTTCCTTTTTTATTCATTTACAAAACTTTTTCATTATCTTCTAACTTGTGTTAGTTTGTGTTACTTGTTAGTGGACCTGTTAGTGTAAAGACAATGAAGGAGATGAGGTACAGACATGTACGCCCTTTATTGTATACCACACTATTTCATGCTGTCTATTAATATATTTGTGTGTGTGTGTGTGTGTGTGTGTGTGTGTGTGTGTGTGTGTGTGTGAGAGAGAGAGAGAGAGAGAGAGAGAGAGAGAGAGAGATAGAGAGATTTTTCTTTGTGTGCTGGCTGGATCACGCAGTTACAGCGTCATCTGCTGGAGAGAATACAACCGTGTGTGTGTGTGTGTGTGTGTGTGTGTGTGTGTGTGTGAGAGAGAGAGAGAGAGAGAGAGAGAGAGAGAGAGAGATTTTTTTCTTTGTGTGCTGGCTGGATCACCCAGTTACAGCGTCATCTGCTGGAGAGAATACAACCGTGTGTGTGTGTGTGTGTGTGTGTGAGAGAGAGAGAGAGAGAGAGAGAGAGAGAGATTTTTCTTTGTGTGCTGGCTGGATCACCCAGTTACAGCGTCATCTGCTGGAGAGAATACAACCGTGGGTGTGTGTGTGTGTGTGTGTGTGTGTGTGTGTGTGTGTGTGTGTGTTGCAGGAAATGCTGCTGATCATGAAATCTATCTACGATATGATGGGCAGATACACTTACCCCAGCGTACGAGACGAAGCGCCGTCTGAGCACGTGGAGAAGTTCTTTCAGGTATTATTAAACAGACAGGCACACACACACACACACACACACACACACACGCACACAGGTTTTTACCCAGTAAAACACTGCAGTTCCTCTCTGATCCACTGATTTCTGCAGAAAATGGACAGAAATCAAGACGGCGTGGTGACAATCGAGGAGTTCATCGAGACGTGTCAGAAGGTCAGAAGGCTTTCCTTTCATTTCCACTTATTAACCGACCTCAATATCTTGTCATGGTATGATTTTAATTTGACAAAACTAGGTTTTTATGATTTATTTTCAAATCTCACGCTTTACTTTGACCGAAATTTCTTAAATAAGTATTAAAAGTATCATAATTTTTTTTTTTCCCAACACGAACAACATCCGTCAACTGTGAGGTTGAACAAATAAACCGATTAAAATTAAGAAATACTAAAAGCAATGGGGAAAAAAACGAGTACATAAAAATATAATAAATAAATGTATGACTGAATTAATGAAGTCTTTATAATACATATGAATGCATATTAAATTTGAATTCTAAATAATCCAAAATTTTTCCAAAATTTATCGCATCGTTTTTTTGTGCCGTTAACTGGATTAAAAAATGTTTGGATTAAAAAATAATTAAAAATTAAAAAAGATGTTGCTTCGTCTGCTGCAAATTCCGTATCGTTTAAATGTTGTTTTTAATTAATTCATTCATTCATCTTCTACCGCTTATCCGAACTACCTCGGGTCACGGGGAGCCTGTGCCTATCTCAGGCGTCATCGGGCATCAAGGCAGGATACACCCTGGACGGAGTGCCAACCCATCACAGGGCACACACACACACACTCATTCACTCACGCAATCACACACTACGGACAATTTTCCAGAGATGCCAATCAACCTACCATGCATGTCTTTGGACCGGGGGAGGAAACCGGAGTACCCGGAGGAAACCCCCGAGGCACGGGGAGAACATGCAAACTCCACACACAACGTGCTAACCACTAAGCCACCGTGCCCCCCTTGTTTTTAATTCAGATTTACAAATTTTAAAAATAAATAAATAAAAGATTTTAATCTCAGTAGATGGGGGGCATGGTGGCTTAGTGGTTAGCACGTTCGCCTCACACCTCCAGGGTCGGGGTTCGATTCCCACCTCCGCCTTGTGTGTGTGGAGTTTGCATGTTCTCCCCGTGCCTCGGGGGTTTCCTCTGGGTACTCCGGTTTCCTCCCCCGGTCCAAAGACATGCATGGTAGGTTGATTGGCATCTCTGGAAAATTGTCCCTAGTGTGTGAATGAGTGTGTGTGTGTGTGTGCCCTGCGATGGGTTGGCACTCCGTCCAGAGTGTATCCTGCCTTGATGCCCGATGACGCCTGAGATAGGCACAGGCTCCCCGTGACCCGAGGTAGTTCGGATAAGCGGTAGAAGATGAATGAATGAATGAATCTCAGTAGCTCAGCTAGGGGGCAGAGCCTGACGTTTAAAAAGTTGGGATTTGTACATAAGAAGTGATTTTATACAAGTTTTATTTCGAGTCTGATTCGTGTATAATGTTTTTGTTTACATTATTATTCTATAACGCTGCTGGATTCAAATCCGGTTGGTCAGAAGGTGCTGATTTGTTTCAGCTCCAGACATTTAGAATACCAACAGATTGTTGTAGTAAACCTGCGTGTAAATATCGAAATAAGGTGAAGTTTTTTTGTTTAGACATTTACAGAAGGAGTCTCCAGCGTCGGCGCTTCGTAAAAGCCTGATGTTTTCTTCAGGACAGCGGACTGTCTTATTAAATTCAAGAGAGATTAAAAAAATTAAAACCAGACAGGCCGACGAGGCAAAAAGAGTTTAGAGCTAACATTAAATGTAACTTTAACCGGATTAAAGTCAATCTATGATGTCACTCTTTACCTCAATGTCTTTCTATAGTATAAGAGGAATAAATCATTTGCTGTTATAGGACAAGCAACAAATAGGACAAGCAACAAACAATTATTACAAGCAACAAATTTCCTTGTCCTTGATTATATTCCTGTAACAGCACAACCCTCTGTGTTTTATAATAATAACCTTTATTTTCTATAGCGCCTTTAAAAGTAAATCTCAAAGCGCTTTACAAAAGCAAATAAATCAACAAAAATACATTAATAGATTAAAATTAAAGCAACACAAATAGTCTATAAAATAAGCACTATGTAAAATTACTATTAGCCAATTAAAAGCTAGCCTACAAAATTAGCTAGTGAAGAGAAAGCCCTACTGTATCTCCGTAGACGAGTTAAGGGAACAGTAAAAAGACCAGTTTCAGAAGAACAAAGATGGAAAATAAGGATTTAAAAGTTCAGTCAGATATTGAGGAGCCAACCCATGTAAGGCCTTGTAGGTAAGCATCAAAATCTTAAACCTAAACCTAACAGGGAGCCAGTGGAAGGACTCCAAAACGGGAGTAATGTGATCTCTTAACTTTGTTCTAGTAAGTATTTTAGCAGCCGAATTTTGCACTACCTGCAATTTGTTTAAGGTTGCTTTTGACACCCTTTATTCCTCGGCCGTGCATTTATTTGCCTTGTTTTTATTGAAAAGTGGTTATAAACTAACGATTAATTAAAGAAGCAACTAAACTCTAAACCTAAAGTAAAAAAAAAACTGTACTATTTATAATCATCTCACGTTTTTCTTTACTCTTAGCCGTGTCTTGTTTTGCAGGATGAAAACATCATGAGCTCCATGCAACTCTTCGAGAATGTGATATAAAGATATAAAGCAGACCAACAACAATGACAACAACAAAAAAAAAAACTCCTTGGGAAAAAAAAACACTCCTTCATTGTTCCGAATCTTCTCACAGAAAGCCAGGAGCACAGCGTCCGGCACTCCAACTGGCACCAATAAAGACAGCACACAGGGGGTAAAATGGCCAAGGCGGGGGAGGGGGGAGGGGGTATTACTGCACAGCACTATGTAAAGGAAGAAAAAAAAAAACAGAAGACGAATCGGAAGTATTCAGGGAAACCAATTTTCTAGATCGGATGAGATCAGATCTTCGTTTTCATCGGTTTTGCTCCCTGCTCCAGTCCGAACAGATCATGTGGATCGTCATGTAGTCAACGCTGTTCCTCCAACGACCACCAGGGGGCGTCAAACACTCAAAGAAGCACAAGGGAGGGATAGAAGGAGGGATAGGAGCAGGAATAGGATGGGGAAAAGCATCATAAAAAAGAGACTAAGACAAAAAAAAAAAAAAAATCAAACTTAAGCATGCTCATCCGAAACGACGTGTGATTTTTCGTGGTTTGCTTGCACCGAGAATGTCAAAGTTGTACATTTCCTTCTTTTTGTTGGCGGGCCAGTATATTTCTCCTGACACACACACACACACACACACACACACACACACACAATACAGGACTCATACTGTATGTATAGCGTGACGTAGCGTAACTTCTAATTTCAGCTTGAATCTTTATTGCACTGATCATCAGCGAGGGATCTAAGGTGACATATCAGGCCTCGGTTTTGGCTTTTTTTTTCTTCCAAAAAAATATATAATAACGTGTGTTAAGTATTTTCAAGTTTTGTTTAGTGATATTCAGATTAAATTCAGTGTGTGAGGGTGGCACGGTGTTGTGAGAAGAACGAACTTTATTATAATTCGAACCCACACATGCAGCAATGTAAATGTGTTTATATTATTTATTCTGTTTCGTTTGATAAAGAATATTATCTTATGTTGTTCTGATGAATAAAGATGCACTTCTCTTAATCCGACTTCACTCCCAGCGTCATGGTGATTACTGCAAATGACATCATAATCTTGAAATCCTCTTAAGATTTGCTAAGATCTTTAAAATAAATGTCTTAAACCGATGTTGTTGTTTTTTTGGACAAAAAAAAAAGGATTTGGAATATTTTACTGATTTAAATTGAAATTATTCTATTGTTGAATCATTTTCTGATTCATCACTGATTCATTTACTTATTTATTTCCTGATCTGTCACTGAATAATAACTGCTAATTTGTTTCCTGGTCTATAATTGATTCACTTTTTGTTCTATTTCCTGATTTATTACTGATCTTTTTCCTGATCCATCACTGATTCGTTTGCTGCTCTTTTTCCTGATCCATCATTGATTCATTTTCTGATCTTTTTTCCTGATCCATCACTGATTCATTTACTGATCTTTTTCCTGATCCATCACTGATTCGTTTACTGATCTTTTCCCTGATCCATCACTGATTCGTTTACTGATCTTTTTCCTGATCCATCACTGATTCGTTTACTGATCTTTTTCCTGATCCATCATTGATTCATTTACTGATCTTTTTCCTGATCCATCATTGATTCGTTTACTGATCTTTTTCCTGATCCATCATTGATTCATTTACTGATCTTTTTCCTGATCCATCACTGATTCGTTTACTGATCTTTTCCCCGTTCCATTAATGATCCATTGACTGTTATATCACTGATATATTTATGGATCCATCACAGATTCACTTACTGATTAAATATTTCATCACTGATTCATTTACTCATCTTTTTCCTGATCCATCACTGATTCGTTTACTGATCTTTTCCCTGATCCATCACTGATTCAGTCTCTGCTTCATTTTCTGATTCTTTCAGTAAACACAAAGATCTGTTACTGAACCACTGACTCTTACCACTTACATTGATTTGACTTGAACTCGTTGATTCATTCATTGTTCTATTCGCCGATTCATAACTGATTCGTTTTCTGATTTCTTCGGTAGCTAAAAAGCTTTGCTGATTTGTCCACTGATTTATTCATGTATCTGTTCTCTGAATCCACATTCCTTGATTCGCATATTTGATTGATTCACGCGTTCAGGTATTTTCTGATTCGTTCCTTGATCGACGTATTCACTTATCCATCACCGATTCACTGACTCCTTCGGTACCTGATTGCAAATTCAGTTAATGATTCCTTTTATTCAGTTGTTCTCTGATTCATTCACCATCTATTCTATCTTTGTGTCATTTTCTAACCTGTTTCTGTCGTTGTATTTAGACAGACATTTCTTCACAGTCAGCAAAAGTGCTTAGATATTAGATACAGTAAACAATGCAGTAAGTCACAATCCCACATTAACAGATCGTATACAGTGTGTAGCGTATAGTTGTCGTTCTGTACGTGCTTATTACACCACGCAGACATTACATCACTCGTAAATTTAAAGCAGACGTGTGTATGGTTTGAGTGTTTTGCATTCATGTTGTTGTGCTGATTTGGTGTGTTTACCGCAGGCCGAGTCATTAAACTCGATCCTGTTTGTCCGTTTTCCCTCTCGCTTAGCACTTCTGTTAAGGATCCTTCATCTCCTCAGTCCATTTCTACACTGTCCTCAGCTCCTCTCTTCGTCTAATTCTTTACTTCATCCGTTACGGGTCGGGGGGGGGGGGGGGGGGCCCCGTGACTTAGTGGTTAGAACGTTCGCCTCACACCT